>NW_027499205.1:0-109428 GCF_021521415.1 Bidens hawaiensis | reverse complement strand
TTGAAGAGAACTGATCGAGGGCTACTTTCTTGTGTATGCGTCACCTAATAAACGTGTATTTAACTTCTCTTATGGGTGTATTTAACTTCTCCATGGCAACTTTCTTATAGATGTTGTCGACTTTGAAGATATTTCTTCTGATCCAGTTGTTGAATCTTAGGATGTTTCTGAGATACCTATTGAAGAATCTTCCAAAACTGTGAATGTTCAAGCGGCTGAAGAACATGTCACCAATCTTCAAGACGGTGTTGAAGTTTCTGATAATCCGACTCTACGGATTCACTCTTATCATCCTCAGAACAACATCAATGGTGATGTAAATGAAGGCATTCGTACTCGTAGCCAAGTTGCTAATCTATGCGACGATAATGTATTTTGTCCATATGTGGATATGCATGCATCGGGCATCATGAGTATCCTCAGATTCACCTATTTCTTATCACATATTGAACCAAAAAGTTTTACTGTGGCACTCTATGATTCGTCATGGGTAGAAGCAACCTAAGAAGAATTGTAGCAGTTCGTGCGATGGGTGTTTGGGATCTTATTGATATACCAAATCTGGTTAAAAAGGCTATCCCAACAAAATGCGTCTATAAGTGTAAGAAAGATGAGTGTGGGGTAATCGTTCGCAACAAGGTACGGTTATTTGTTCAAGGATATAATCAGCAAGAGCACTTGGATTACACAAAGGTATATTCTCCAGTTACGAGATTGGAAGCTATACGTTTTTCTTAGCCTATGCTGCCTTTTAGAATTTCAGAATCTATCAGATGGATGTTATCAATGCGTTTCTAAATGGGGAAACTCATGAAGAGGTTTATGTGAAGCAACCTCCTGTTTCTGAAGATCTGGACTATCCTTAGTGTGTTTACCGATAAAACAAGGCTCTATATGGTCTTCACCAAGCCCCGAGAGGTTGGAATAGCACACTTGCTAACCATTTGATTGATAGTGGCTTTAAACAAAGGAATGTGGATTGTACTCTCTTTTACAAGGAGGTCGAAGAAGATTTGCTCCTTGTCCAGATTTATGTCGATAACATCATATTTCGCTCATCGAACGACAAGTTGTGTAAGGACTTAGAAAAGACGATGCAACCAAAGTTTGAGATGAGTTCGATGGGAGAGATGAGTTTATTCTTCGGGTTGTGAGTTTATCATTGTGAAGACGAGATCTTTATCCATCAGACCAAATATGTGAACGATGTTTTGATCCGATTTAATGTAACTGCCAGAAAAGTCCCTACTACTCCTCTTCCCGTGTGTCACAATTTGTCATCGGAAGAATTAGAGGTTAGTTGAGCCAACCCTTTATCGAGCTATGATAGGTTCTTTAATGTACTTAATTGCATCACGCGCTGATATAATGTTTGATGTTTGCTTGTCTGCGATGTATCAGTCGAGTCCCTGAACGAATCATTTGGTGGTTGTAAAGCGTATCCAACTATCTGAGGGGTAATCCTGATATTGGGTTATGGTATCTAAAGGATGGTAATTTTGATCTTACTTCTTTTTCAGATTCCGACTATGGAGGATGTAAGATCAACTTCAAGTATGCTATAGTGAGATATCAATTTTTAGGAAACCGCCTTGTTTCCTAGAAGTGTAAAAGTAGAAAACGGTCTCTATTTCAACTGAATAAGAAGTATATGTGGCAGCCTCGAGTTACTGTTCACAGGTTTTATGGACCCAGCAACATTTGCGGGAATACAGTTTAATGTTTCTTACTACTCCAATTTTTATTAATATATCTGCTGCAATATATATAACGAAAAACCCCGTGCACCACTCAAAAACAAAACATATCGAAATTTGTTATCATTTTATCTGTGATTGTTATGAAAAGAAATTAATCGTTATTGAAAAGATATACACGAATCATCAAAACGCAGACTTTTTTAACAAGCATTTGATAAAACTAGATTTAAGTTTTTGCTTGTTTTAAATGATTTAAAATGATTTGTTGAAATTCTTAAGCTTGGTTTAATAGTTTATCTGTGTTTTTGTACAACTTTCTTTTATTTTCTTCTTTAATATTTTGTTTTTAGGGTGAGAAAATGGGAAAAATACAAAAATTGTGTTTTCTGTTTGTACAGATAAAATCCAAAAACATTCAAATATGTGAAAAATTCAAAAACATTGAAAAATTGCTCCTCAAAATGAGTTTTTGAATCAAAAAAAGGAAAATGATAAACACTTATCATTTATATCCTTTATCCAGTAAGAAAAAGGCGAAAAAGAATGTGTGCTTAATTGTATTAGTGCATCGGTGGGTCATAAACAAACGAATAAGGAAGCGTGTGTGACAAAACATAAAAATTGCCAAATTGAAGAGGTGTTAGTGTAACACCCCGTAACCGCAGCGGAAACGTAAACGGGATGCAACAGACACCTCTGATATCAACCACATTTTTTATAAAGAAAACGGAATACATTAATATACTTCAAATTACATTATCTCATATTTCATTACCGTCTAGGTGATACACACATCATACAATACGATACATAATTCTATTTAATATAATGTATCATAACATCCCGCACGCAAATCTTACACACATCAAGCACTTAGCACTTAAGCAAACACTTCATCTTAATCGTACCTGAAAAGCATGTGAGAAAACGGGTCAACTACGAATAGTTGGTGAGTTTCACAATTTGAGTAAACCATGATAAATCAATATCATAATATAATATTATCGATGTAATTATGCTGAGCCCACAAGTGAAACCTCTGACTATCCACACACAACCCCGTGGCATACTCCGCCCACGGACCTGCCCCAAACCGCTATGTCTAACATTACATAGCAAAAATATATAACAACAAAATAGACATGTGCAACTGGCTGGGAAACATCAGCAAATCCATGCCGGACCAGTTGGGTTTGTCAGACCAATAGTACTATTCACACTCTGCCGGCTTTCAGTTAATCACTCGTGTTGCGGGGCCTTACAATGTTAGCAACTCAAACAATTACCATCTTAGTACATTTCCGTACGATTCCCGTACAATAAAATATATGTAAATACATGCAAATCCATGCGTTCAATATGTACTTAAACATTTCATTAGTAACATGTTTTCCGCCCCGGGAAAATATTTAAAAACAATTCAGAAAAAAGGGCTCGTGAAACTCATCTTAACACATGCAAGCAGGTAACAACAGTCATTATTAGTTAACACGTCCAATCTGTAATATGATCCCTACGATCGTTATTATACAATTATTGTTTATATAATCTTTAACCGTGTTAACCGGTACATCTGGGGACACTGTTAACCCAGTACTGTACCCGTTCTGGGGGCAATGTTAACCCAGAAACACTTCTAGGGACATCTGGGGACACTGTTAACCCAGTACTGTACCCGTTCCGGAGGCAATGTTAACCCAGAAACACTTCTAGGGACATCTGGGGACACTGTTAACCCAGTACTGTACCCGTTCCGGGGGCAATGTTAACCCAGAAACACTTCTCCGGACTCAGATTGTGATATCGTTTAGAGTTCACTAGTCAAAATTACTATAGTCGTTTTTCCCGTTTTGCGTGCCTAGCACGGTTATCCGTTTTTACGTTTCAAAAATGAGTTTGGTCACACACGACCCGAAAATAGTTGTTGACTGATAATTTAATTAAAGTTGTGAAATTAGAGCTCGGTTTAGACGCCCCGATTGGCCGCGGGAACCGTTTCCGCCTTTAGTGCACCGGAAACTGTTTTATCGGCTAAAATCACCCAAATCATCCGAAATATTTTCGGATGATTTATTTTTATTTCTTCAACTCAGTTATATGAAAATAGTTCCTTTTTAGGGTTTTTATACACCGGTCAGCTCGTTTAGGCGAACTTTACCGGTTTACGCGTTTTAAACCTTAAAAGTTTGTTTTTATTTTATTTAGCATAAATAATTATCCGTTTAATTTCGGATCTTGAAATTTTGCACAAATCACTTTTTGACAGTGTGGAATTTTATAAAAATATTTCCAGAATTAATTTTTATATTTAAAATTTATTTATCTATTTTTAAACACCATTTAAACACTAAATATGTCGTAAATACCAAACGACCTTAGAAAAATCCCAATTTTTTCTTGGATGACCCCTGACATCCACATAGTCCCCTGTAATTTTTCCAGAACCAAAATCTCTTTGTACATGCCATTTTCACTAAAACCGAGCTAGAAAACCCTAGAACTCGTTTAACCGAAAAGCCTACTTAGACTTCTCCAACTGACCTCAAATTTTGTGTGTGACTTATTCATGATATAAAAAGATTATCTGCAATTTTCCTGAATTTTTCATGATATTTAACTATTTTTCACCATTTTTGACCAAAACCGAGCATTAAATTCACCAAATATTCATCCTTTGTTTAAAAATTACCAAAATTTCACAGAACTCTTATTTTAATGTGTAGAACATCCCTGTAAAATTTCATGACCCGACTCTAAACCATCAAAAATCTGTCCAAAAACTCCAAAACCGAACATAAACCGAATATACTTTTCGATCTCCGCCACTACAAGCTACAAACTCGTTTTTCCGCCTTATCTACCACTAAATACAGAACCTACAACCAACATACCACAATACCAAGCAAGTTACACTCACGATCAAGCCTCTTACACTATAGTTTCGGTTATTGTTTCAAAAACTAAAGTTTTAACCGTAAAAAATCGTTTTTGCTTCGTTTAACTCCTTTCTTGGACCAAGATCCCTTGTATAACCCGTATACATCACTTGATCATGCAAGAATCGGTTTTCATCTTTTGAAACCTCATTTTCTTGCAAATAAACTCAAGAAACGAAGATGAACACGTGCATAACTCGATCATTACCTTGTTTTTCTTGCTAGAACTCTCGGTTTTGAGTTCATGATGTTGAGAGGATTGTGAGATCTTGAAAGGTTTGTGTAAAAAAAAGAAATGAGGATTATGGGATATCCTCCCATTCCAATCGGAAGTAGTGAGGGGGTGGGGTGGGACCCACCTCTTCATTCTTAGCCACATGTTTGGATATCCGCAATCCGGATAAGGTTTTGGATAATCTGGTTCAGTTTGTTTTTCGGTTAAATGTTTAATTCGGCTTAAAACGAGGCTAAAACGGTCGTTTTTCGGCTTAAAAATGAAATTTATATAAAACCGATTTAAAAACTTTAAAAACTTAAACCATGACATTTATTAACTTAAAACATCATATCATTAATTATCGCGCATCTTTTTCGGCTTGATCGATCATCTCTTGCTCGGTTTGGTATTAAAGGTTTCGTTTAATGTACCGACGTACCATTAAATCGAAATTCTTTTTATGTGCTTTAATTCACTTATCCCGAAGCTTTAATATTCATAAACATCACTAAATATCATATATCTCGTCTCTAATTGAACCATTGATTCGTTCGGGTTTCAATAACTATCGATCGATTAATCGCATATTCAATACGATGAATTATATATTCACGTACAATCAATACAGTGAACCATGTATTCTCGTATAATTACTATGGTAATTCATGTACCCGACATTAAATATAACGTAACTATTGTCTACTGGTTAGGGTATACCTGGTTTCGTCGGAATCGTTACAGTTAGTCACTTGCAAAGTCTTGATAATGAACCTGTCATCTCAAGCCTTAAGTCAGTTTGATCACCAAAATTTGTTATATATGAAAAATGTTTAAACGGCTAATTAATGATTATCACTTCAACGATGAATAGTCTTACGAACTAAAAATCTGTATTGAAGGGATGCTTCCATAGTTCCGGACTCCATTGGGTCTTTATGTGGTTTTTGTTAAAGACATTAGAGCTTCAATTGATTGATTTCGTCGTATCAATTGAACCCAAGGATCTAGTTATATGATATATGTTTATGTGTATAAAACTTGATAATATTAATCAACGTGTTAAGAGGATAATTGGACAGATCAATAAAACATGAGTAATAACTTTTAAAACACTTAAATTATGAATTGGCTTTACATCCTATATATAGAAGATGAATGCCATTCGTTATACAATCCATAACGAATGGCCTTCATTCGTCTTCATTACATAAGTAACCAAAATGGTATAGCCAATGACTCATTCCCTATACCCCGTTTGTCAACATTCCATAACGAATGGAAACAATAAATAACTATTAAGGTCCATTCGTTAAACATCCTTAACGAATGGACATTTAACAATAACGATTAAGGTTCATTCGTTAAACATCCTTATCGAATAAACCGTAATAAACACGAATAGTCTCATTCATTAAACATCCTTAACGAAAGAGCCATAATATTAACGTATGGGACTTAATTACTAAAACGCCCTTTACATTAAAATAATAATAAATTACAAATATGATTACAAAGACTCGAAATTACAAAACCGTGCATTAACAAACACCCCCTCGTGTTGAGCTCTTTGTCTTTACTTTACTTGAATCTTTTGGTCTTTCAATCTCGACAACTATGAATCCCGAAAACATGACACACCCGTACGATGCGTTGGAATTGCATAGCTCGATCATAACCTTCTTTCCTTTCAAATAGGATCTTGTTCTTGAATAACACATCATTGTCAGTCTCAGATAAATTAACGAGCCACACTGGGTCTATGACCTGTATAAAGTTAGTCTTCAGTCCCTTTCCCAACACGATGAACGATATACAAAGATTTTGTGGTAAAGTCTTAACTGGTACTCGTTTCATAGTATTTGGCGGCTTAACCTTAAGAACAAGTTTCCTCCAACCCGTACGAGGATCAATTTTATCAAAATACTTACAGGTTGGAACCTGTTGTTTAAAAAATTTAAACCCGTGGATGACCTCAAAGAGCATATTTTGATGAAATCATCCTGCTAATTGATTCCCACCACAGCTGATAAACGTCTGATTGGCGAGCATCCGCACGTCCCACCTCGGTAGTGAGATAACGTCAGTAAGATATTGAAAATTCTGGACGCAGTTCTCCCACTTAATTATACAAACTCTTAACTCTGAATCATAAAGACAAGAGACGTTGTCACCTTTTACAGTTTGCACGAACTTGAATGTTATTTTCTGATTGGCTTTAGCTCATGTAATGACATCCAGTTGTTATTCTCGATCAACATACCAATACGCTTCGATGATCTTTGAAGCTCAAGTCTTTTTGTGGCGATTCTTTAACCAACTCTCAATATCATGTTTAGATGAGCTTGAGTCTTTGTCCAACATCTTCTCTTTCTTATTCATTGTTCTCCAGAGATGTTCTTCGGCAGCTTTGACTTAGTCTTCAGTGAAGGTTGGAACACCCTAATCAACATTTGAACCATGATAAAGATCACGAAATTCCTCTACCGTAACATTTTCCATCTCAACCTCCTCATCTTCATAAATAAACGATGTATTCCCATGTGGAATACTCTTATCAAATAACACATCTTTATCATTTACAACCTCCACATCCTCCTCAGCCTCCAAAGCATCCAATTCTTCATCAATTAACCCCAATAATAACAAAATTTGATCACAAGACAGGGCATGATCAACAAATTCACCCTCCTCGATCTCGTCAGCGTTGGCGGTACTCAACACCACCCTTTTTTCATAATCCATAAATAAAATGGTGTTAGATTTGATCGACTCGATAGGTTTAAAATCAGTTGAATCTTGATAAACGAATATCTGCCGATCATCGCCTTCACCACCACCACTTGTACAAGCAACAGACAATCCGTGAGCTTGTTTTGGCTCATTTTCGCTGGCACCGGGAGCATTGGGATCCTTATCTTCATCATTGTTTTTCAATTGCTTTAGTGTGTCGTCTTTCAATGTTAATTGAAGAATAAGGTCCTCCTGCTCCTTCATTTTCACCCCTGAGCCGCTACAATCTCACGCAGCTCCTTGGTCTCCATCTGGCAGTACGATACATACCCATTCAAACGACGTTGATTCACCGTCATCTCACGCAGCTCCTTGGTCTCCATCTGGCAGTACGATACATACCCATTCAAACGACGTTGATTCACCGTCATCTGTTCTTGAAATTGACGATCAGCCACCATTTTATTCTCATATAAGTGAACCAGACTCAAAAGCATATCCGTCTGATGTGTAGGGGACAAAGCATGAAATGAATCTGGTACTGACTACACTGGACCCTGTGGACGGTTGATTCTCATAAATGATACGTCCGAGGGTTGTGTCGGCATCATGGTAAGTGTAGGAGGAATCACCTTTGATGTTTTAGAAGGCCTTGGAATTAGAGATAACACTGATTGAGGGATTAAGACAAGCCATAGATTGGAAGTAATGGTCGTTGTCAATGTAGTAAGCGACCCCACCGGTCATTATTGTGCAGACAACCTAAGCATCTGTGGACCAATTTCAACACCTGAACCGTGCTTAACACAACGTTTGGGTGGTTGATCTTGCACAATTTCTTTGCCCTTTCGTTTCCGTTGAGTAGCATGTGAGCTTGTTGCCTCAACTTCAACAAGTCGTACATCACCCCCGTGACCACCATATCCACCATCATCGTTCCAACCTGGTCCTTCTTGAATCCAACGATCATCAGAAGGACATACATAAGCCGGATTCGCCAAGTGACCAATCAAATGTTTGGTTCTTGGAAGATGTGCTGGTTCTTAACCACAGTAAGTTTTCATCCTCTTCATTGTGTCTGCAGTCATGTGTTCCAACTTCAACACATCATCCTGTGTAGGACTGATCGATCACCAAATCAGTAATTAAATCCTGAATAATTAACTGTACGAAGCGTGGATACATGAGAAATTTGTTGCGATGATTCTTGAGCAAGCAGTTCTCCTTCAGGTGATAAAATATGTTCTCAGAAAAATTGAACGGCTTGTTCAATATTAAAGCTACAAATGCGGATTGTAGCATAATCCGACATTCGTCATATCCACCCATGCGTCCCCCAAGGCAATGTATCAGGACATGTAGTAAGTACTTGTACGGAGCACACAAGTACGCCTTGTTGTATTGGGAACGATGATCAACGTCTCCAGAATAAAATAATCTTTGAAAAAAGCGTCCTATCAATGTCTTGTCGAATTCACATGGTATGTCCATGTTTTCAACAAACTGCAGCACACGTTAGATAATACCAGGAGAGATAGTGATCTTCTTCTTGTTGATCTCATCAACTATATGATTCTCCGATTCAACGTATCTTACCGAGTTTTAGATGGGACAAATAACATTGAAATGAACAGGTACAGCGGCTGTAGTAGCATAATGAAACCTGGATCGGCATAAGAATGCAATGACATCACCAAATATGTCCTGATCGTCAAAATTGTACCGTAGGGGAGCACATATATTATGCTTTTTATCAAATGGCAGCAAAGGAACAGCTGGAGACTGTTATTGTTGTACAGGCTGTTCTCCTTGAACAACTTGTTGTGGATCCTTGGCAAAAACATCTTGTACAATCTCATCAGCCATTTCTATAAATACAAAAAGTCGAGGATTAGTAAAAACGATCTTACTATTAAACTATTTAAAATTTTAGAATTTCAATTTTGAAAATTAAATTACAAGTTTCATTCATTAATTCATACGTTATGATGAATGGTGTCATTCGTTATAACAAATGTCATGATTCGCTATATTCATCTTAGCGAATGAGTGACTAACGAATAAATAATAGCGAATGAAACCAAGTGAAGGTTAATTCGTTATCAAATCACACGAATGGACTGATTCGTTAGATAAACTCAAAGAATGGACCTTAAACACGAATGAGTTTCCATTCTTTGTCTTAACGAATAACCACAAAGATTATCAACTTTAACCTCAAATTTTCAAAGTCAAAATTAAATAAAAACAGAATTGGTCAAACATGCAATCAAAGTTCAATTAACACATGTATGACAATAAATCAGTGTAATCTGAGCATCAATGGACTCGTATGATCATTGATACAAAACCCAAACAACCATTGAGGTTAAGATACATTATTAATATGATTTTTGTTCATAACTCAGACCCGGTTATAGAAATGACTAATTAACCCATCAAACATCGATGAAAATTGACGAAAATCATTGCGTTTTAATCATCTATACCTTAGGGTTAATGAAAATGTGTTTGGTTAGGGTCGAAATTTCTTGAAAAAAATTTGCAAGAGTTCTTATCGGTAAATGTTGTAAACGAGGTGGACAAATGATCCTATTTGTTCACCCCCTGTTCATTATAAGAGACAAAACTTGCACGGGTTCCCAGATAAACGAATGGAGCCGTTCATTAATTCAAAATTAACGAATGGTTCATATTCGTTTCTTCGTTCGTTAACCCCGTTAAAGAATGAATAATAAATTAAGTTCCATAACGAATCAACTCAGATTCGTTCTTCATTCGTTATCAATAATAATGACGAATGGGTTCATACGTTATCCGTGTAGCGGAAGTGAATGATGATAAAAAATAAAGTTATTCGTTATACAAATAAATAATTATTGACCCACATTCGTTATCAGTATAGATAACAAATGGGTTCTATTCGTAATGAATCCACATAGCAAATAGCAATTAAATAAACAACTTAAATGTAAATTTTCATTTAAAGTTGAAGAAATAAATAATGCTTCGAAACTCGTGTCAGGTGAACTTTACCTTAAGAACCTTACCCCTCAGAGTAAGATGAAATAGCTTAACGTGCTTTGTGTTCAAAACACATAAGTAAAAACCAGATAATTTAAATCAACTAAACAAAAGAATTAAATAAAAATTGGTAAAATCTTTTTGCTATTTTCTTTTTCAAATATATACCCACAAGCTCGAAAATCAAAAATAAAGCAGAAAACAAAAATAGAAAAACACAATATTTTTGGATTTTTAAATACTTTTGAATTAAAAAGAACACAAAATAAAATCAATTATGAAAACTATTCTATGAAAACAATACATATTTTTGTGAGTTAAGAAGAGAATCATATTGCTCAAATTTCCCTTCCATCGCAGTTTTATATTTCTGAGTTATTATGACTGGTGTTATGTCCGTCATTGATATTGTTGTCCACTTAATTCTTATAACAAACCTTCGAGTATTTTTGTGACATGATTTAATTTTCAGTTAAGGCACATAATATCAGAAACTATCAGCTTCTAATCTAGGTTCAGGCTTAGTTTAACTTTTACCATATCACCACAACTTGACTTAAACCATTATGTTGCTGACCAAAGTAAGGATTTTATAGATTTATACACTAAACAATCTTAGCTCGTAATCCCCACTACAAAGTATACCCCCCATTATCAAGAGATACATCAAGATTCCTTAACTATAAATGAGTATACACGAGTTCATCTATATGCTTACATACATTGTATCCCCTGGGGCTCGTTTCTTATTGGTTTTCAGCCGCGCGCAAGGGACGAACAATGTATTACTATTAGCGGATTTTGAACAAGTCAATAATTAATTTGTACAATGTACAGTAGTTGTAACATCCCAAAATTTCAATAATGATAATTAAAATATTAATTCTTATGATAGAAAAGTTTACTTGAGTTGATAAAGAAATAATAAAATAATAAAGATGGGAAAAGAAGTAGGCTAATTAGATGGAATTTAATCATTGACTGAAAAGGAAAAATGAGCCTTAGGTCCATGGGCTTAAGGGAGTATAAATACCCCCCTTAAACCCTAATTCTTTCCATCCATCATACTTACGGCCGCGGCTAGAGAGAAGGATTCAAGGCCAAAAACGAGCAATAACTTGTTAGATCTTGGATACTTAAGCAAGATACAAGATTGTTGCTATAACCAAAGCAAGTCGTGACCTAATAACCGCATAAAGATATGTTCTTGATCTTAAAGGTTACATTTTTATGGACGATTGATAATGAAACTCAAACCTAGAATAGATCGGGACTCGACAAATATTAAAGTTTCAAACTTGATATCAAGGATAGACTTAATCTACTCATTAGTTATAAACCTAGCTAAAACGGGTTTTGAAAGTAATAAGGGTTCAAGATTTATGCTAGAAACGGGTTAAGTCTCAATGATGGGTTGATAGCGAATGTAAAACGGTTAATGAGAATGAGATATAGGTGGTAAAAACGTAATTATGGACCTTTAACCGTTATTTGAGCCTAGAATGGATTTAAAGATAGAAAACATGAGCTGAAAGCATCAGAAATGGGTTCCCGGTGAGCTGAACCTGCCTTGAGTTCTCGGTCAACACGAGAACTCGGTCAATATGAGTTCTCGGTGACCTAAGTTCTCGGCCACCTTATGGGTTTTCGGTCAAAACAGTTTTCTCGACCAACTTGAGTTGGGCCTGGCCAGTTGGGCCCAGGTTCTATGATGGACAATGGTCCTGAATTAACTAACTTGGCCCATCTGTAACAAATAATCAAGACAAGCCCAACATAGAAAGTGCGTTGGTAAATTAAAATACAAACTTAATTAATTATACGGTTAATTAACAAATATATATTTAACAGTTGGCCGGGCTCAGTTAAAGAATGATTAATCGTTAACGGCGAGCGTAACAGGATCCAGGTGAGTTTCTAGCCCCATTCCTTGTTATGTTTTCGGGGCTATGTGCATACTCGATGTGATAGTTAATACACTTACCTTAAGTGGCAGTGTATGCCATATATATATGAATGATGTGATAGTTATTATATTGATGTTATGAATGAATGCTTGTCGATGCGTGAACGATCTTCTGATATTGAACGTATCGCCAAGGAAGGTAATGTGTAGTATGCCTAGTTTGATATAATGCATGACTGATATACGAATGTATGAGTATGTACGAAATTACCTAAATATGAAAGGAAAGTATGATGGTATGGTTTCAAGGAAGAAGGGCAACCAGAACCTAATAATATCTGAGGATGGAGGGCAACAGACCCTAATAATATCCGAGGAAGAAGGGCAACCGGACCCTAATAATATCCAATGATAGAGGGCACCGGACCCTAATAATATCCGAGGAAGAAGGGCAACTGAACCCTAATAATAACCAAGGATGGACGGCACTGGACCCTAATAATATCCAAGGAATGTAGGGCGAAATGCTCTTTATAACGAATGGTTTGTTATGAATGTATATGTATGAATGATGAACAGGTTAAGTGTGTAAGGCGTACCTTCGGGGCACGTATACATATGTATGAAAAGTAAGTTAATTGATTAACTTGAAATCACTCAGCGTATCTTACTTTTAATATGCACACAGGTGAGTAGGGTGAGACAGCTCGCTTGATGAGGACACATGGCATAGAATTGAAGATGTTGGCATCTCATGGAAATGTTATGTTATTTAAAAGACTATATTTTAAGTTTAAACGACTTAAATATTTTTAAGACCAGAATTGAAGGTTATGCGTTATTTTATGGTTGAATTTTTATATTCCGCGTAAAGTTTTAATTAACTCTAATATTTAGAACTGTGTTTATGAGTAATTCCAACGTCCAACGCAGGGCACCGGTTACGGGGCCTTATAGAAGTGATCAAATTTAATGACTTTGTTTGCTCTAAAAGCTTTTGAAATATTCATGTTTATTAATACCCAGATAGTTAAGCCGCATAAAGACTCACAGTGTCCGGAAACTGGATGCATCCCATCAATACAGGATTTCAGGCTATAAAGCCATACACCATTGAAGCGTTAACCATAAACTAAATGCAAATTATTTTGAATTTTTGTTTATGGTGATCAGACAAACATAAGGCTTGAGTATGACAGGCTATTACATTTTTGCTTTCATTGCCGAGATTTTTGGAAGAGAACACCTCATTCAATTTAGGAATTATTTATGTTTATATCACATACTTTACCTTAATAGTTTGTTTAAGACCTATCAATGCACCAATACAATTAAACACTCAGCCTTTTAAGCTTATTTATTTCTGGATATGGGACTAGATGATCAATGTACTTTCATTTTCTCTTTTTGCTTCAAAACTCATTTTTGTGAAGTATTTAAATTCAGTCGCCCTAGTCACTTTCAGTATATAGATAACCGGCTATCCTATAAATCTACAAGTAGATATCAGGACTAAACATGCAAACATGTTTCACAAACTTAAATAACCGACATAATTTTCAGTGAAAGAATAAAATAAAAAGACAAAACAGTCGTCCCAGTTGCATTCCATTTTTAGGTAAATGACTATCCCAAATAACTACAAGTAAATATCAAGACCAACATATGCAAGTATATGTCCATTAAATTTGAGTAACTGACATAATTTAAAGCGAAAGAGTGCAAAAATGCTTTTAAGATTTTTGAAATATTTGAATGTTTTTGGTTTTTCTCTATACATACTGAAATCATAATATTTTTGAATTTTCAAATTTTTAATGTTTTTAGATTTTCTCTTACATACTGAAATCACAATATTTTTAAATTTTCAAATTTTTTATATTTTTGGATTTTGTCTATACAAACAGAAATCACAATATTTTTGTATTTTTCAATTTTCTCCCCCAAAACCCAAAACCATGAAATAATCAAACCAAATAAACATAACAAAATAAAAAATAATTATCTGAGCTTAAGGATATCAAAAAGAGTTTTCAATCCGTTTAAACCAAGCAAAAAGTGAAAGCGCGTTTTGTCAAAAGCTCTTGTAAACATATAAGCTTTCTGAAAATCCTTGTGCACCTTATCAAGATGAATTAATTTCTTTTCAAAACAATCACGGATAAAATGAAATCGATTTTTATATGTTTTGACTTCGAGTGGTGAATGTGGTTCTTGGTGATACTAATAGTAGCAGAGTTATCAATAAAAATGGGATTAGTAAGAAACTTCAAACGGTAATCTCGCATGTGTTGCTGGATCCAAAGAACATGTGAACAGCAACTCGAGGCCGCCATATACCCTGCTTCTGCGGTTGAAGTGGAGACCGTTGTCTGCTTCTTAAACTGCAAGGAAACAAGCTGGCTTCCTTGAAATTGACAACCCGCTGTAATAAATTTGAAATTGATCTTGCGTCCTCCATAATTAGAATAGGAAAACGCAGTGAGTTCAATGCTATCATCCTAGGGATACCGTAACCCTGTGTCAGGATTACCCCTTAGATAGTGAAGTATACGTATAACCGCTACCAGATGAGTCACTCAGGTACTCGATTAATTCCTTGCACATAAACAAACAGTAAACACGATATCAGGACGAGAATCAGTTAATACATTAAAGAACCAATCATTGCTCGGTAACGGGTTGGATCAACGGTATACTCCAATTCGTCCGATGACAAATTGTGACCCGGGGGAAGAGCCGTCGAAGTGATTTTTCCGGCAGTTATCTTGAATCGGCTCAACACATCGTTCACATATTTTGTCTGATGAATTAAAATTCCATCGTCAGATTGATGAACCTGCAACCCTAAAAAGAAATTCATCTCCCCCGACGAGCTCGTTTCAAATTTCGTCTGCATCGACTTCTCAAACTCCTTACACAGCATGTCGTTTGTAGAACCAAATATGATGTCATTGACATATATTTTGGACAAGGAGCAAATCATCACCAGCATTCTTATAATAGAGAGTACAGTCCACAGTTCCTCGTTTGAAGCCATTATCGGTTAGATGGTCAACAAGTGTGCCATACCAAGCTCTCGGGGCTTGGTATGGACCTTAAAGAGCCTTGTTCAATCGGTAAACACGGTCTGGATATTTAGGATTTTCAAAACCATAAGGCTGCAACACAAATAACTCTTCATGAAGTTCCCCATTGAGAAAAGTACTCTTGGCATCCATTTGATAAACTTTAATATTCTTGAAAGCTGCACAGGCCTAAAATATTCTTATAGCCTCTAATCGAGCAACTGGAGCATATACTTCTACGTAGTCAATGCCTACTTGCTGATGAAATCCTTGCACAACCAAACGTACTTTATTTCTGACGATGACCCCACGATCGTCTTTCTTGCATTTAAATACCCATTTTGTTGGAATAGGCTTGACGTAGCAATTAGATGACGTGTTTGCACACCAACATCAAGATCACCAATGATGTTGTCCTGAGGATGATACGTGTGAATTTGAAGTGTCGGATTCTCATGCACAACAAAACTATCACTTAAATTAGTCAGATTCTCTTCAGCATCATGAGACAATTCAACAATCTCATGACTTTCAAGAAATAGAGCATTTTTTTAGACGAGACTGAGATAACATCTGATGTATCAGGAAGGTCATCTTGTGGAACATCATCATAATTAGAAATTGAAGGCCTTGGTGGTAAAAATTGATCTTCTAGGTAAGCATGCACCAAGTATTCATCATGTTGATCAACATTGGAGTAAAGGAATTAAATAAACTTTCATGGTCAAACATCTAATCAGGCCCTTTGCTAGCAGGAGGTGTTGTGTATCATTTACAATCAACATGGTACCACTCTTCAACACAACCCGAAGTGAAATTGAAGACTCATTTCTTTGGTTATGCATAACCTAGTAAATAACCTTCAAAAGCTTTTTCTTCAAATTTTCCCGCTTCTCTTTTCAACATGGTGCAAGGACACCCGAATGGTTCTAAAAACTTTAAATTAGGTTTACGGATGTTTAGAAGCTCATAACTTGTCTTTTGCAGCTTCTTCACAGTCAGAACACGATTAAGCGTGTAACAAGCAGTATTCACCACCTTATTCTAGAATTGGACAGGAAGCTTAGAATCGGCCAGCACTATTCGTGCAACTTGAATCAGTGTTTGGTTTTTTCTTTCAGCAACACCATTCTGTTGAGGTACATATGGAGCACAATATTTTCGATGAAGTCCTTTCTGAATGCAAAAGAAATCCAATTTATTGTTTTTGAACTCCATACCATTATCACTCCGAATACATCTCATTTTGTGTTTATACAGTGATTCGATCTTTCTGATTAGATTTTGCACACGAATAGATGTCTGATCTTTTGAACTCATAAATAACACCCATGAGTATCTTGAATAGTCATCAGTGACAACTAGACAATACCAATCTCCAGCTATACTCGCACGATTCACAGGACCAAATAAATCCATATGAAGTCATTCTAGAGGAGTATCAATGGAATTAATTAACTTAAACGGGTGTGACTTTTTTTCTGTTTGCCCTTTTTGCATGCAACACAGTGATCGGTTAGCTTGAAGTGTTTCAGTGAAACCACATCAACCAAATCATCTGCCATCAGATAATTCATCTTTCTGACGTGAATGTGACTCATACGCCTATGCCACATAATCGAGTCTTTCTCAGTTGCTTTTGAAACAAAACACGTTTGAACAGAAGTAGATACCTTAGTACTCAAGTTCAGTACATAAATATCATTTTATCAAGGAGATTGCATAAAAACCATGTCTTCTGGAATGACATATACTGGTTTACGTATTATGCACTTCTTGTCAGTAAATACAGTGGTATACTTTTTATCCCAAATTTGAGACATGCTCAACAGGTTGTGATCCACTTTATCACAATAATTAATTTTCTTAAATGTAATGCGGTCATTTGAAACATCTCCTTCTATTGTAATCATTCCCCCATAATTTCCCGCAAAAGCAACATACCCTCCTTGAATATTCTTGACATTTGTTAAGAGGTTGATGTTTCCGGTAATATGACGAGAGCATTCGCTATCCATAATCCAGTTTTCACCAGATATAGTCTTGGATGAGCTCTGCACGTAGTGGTAAAATGATTAGTTCAAAAAGTCAGCCCAGGCCTCAGTCTTGGGCACCTCTTTAATTTAACTTGAAGAGTTAATTTTGATTGAATCCAAATGTGGTTTAGTTTCTTGTGAATAATTCACAGGCCTTTTCGACTTTCCTCTCAATATGCAGCTTAAACTACATTTGTGCTCACATTATTACAAATTGGTTCCGTAGGAACAAATTTGGCTTTTAAATTACTCGAGCTCTCGCCAACAAGAATCACTTTGCGTGGATTCACATTTGTAAACATGATGTGAGTCTCATCATCACAAGACATGGGTCTTTTTAGAATTTCTTTAACCAAAGAAACAGGTTTGGCTTGTTCCTTGATGAAAGGATGAATATTCTATGATTTCTTCATGTCACAGTTTCTTACAACATGACCACGTTCACCATACAAAAAGCAAGTTCTCATGTCAACAAACATACGTTATGGTTTAATAGATGGTGTTTCAACCGAAGGTTGATGAGACATACCAGAATCATGCATTTTCTATAAGTCATCAAACGTAAAAGATTTTTTTTTCATGAAAAAATCTTTTTTCAATCAGAAAAACTTTGTACCATGTCTGTTCCTGTTGAATTAACAAATTTAACTTTTTTTCACAGAATTTAACAATTGTTTTTGTTGGTACACGGTTTTGTGGTCACAAGTCTTTGTAATAATCGTTTGTAATTTATTAATATTTTAATGTTAAGGGCATTTATGTAATTTATATTAGTTTATGCTAGTTCGTTAATGAAAAGGCTAATTCTTTAAGGATGTTTAACGAACAAGCCAGTTCGTTATGTATGTTCCCATTCGTCATGGAATGTTGATGAATGGGAGCATAACGAATCAAAGATTCTTTATGTTTTCCCATTTGAGTCTGTAAGTTAACGAACTAGATTCAATTCGTTACAGGATGTGAAACGAGTTGGTTCCATCGTTTATATATATAGGGTGTTCATACCTTTAGTAATTAAGCTTTGATTTATTGAGTAACGAACCTCTGCGCATATTCTCTCTCGATCAATTCTTCACTTAACGTATTACTAATACACATATCTAAAAACTAATACATATATACACATATATATATAGCAAGGTTAAAATAAGAAGTAAAACTATCCTAAGAAGTGTAAGAAGTGTTTTTTACCCTTAAAAAAATAAAACACACCGAACAAAAAACAAACTAACAATATCCACCATCAGATGATCACATCCAACGCCCGATATTACTTCTCACACTTCTTACAAATAACTCACTTCTTATTCTAACCCCACCCTATATATAAATATATATATATATATATATATAACTGATTAAGAGTATATCACGAACTAGATCTGATTAAGGTATTAGATCTAATTCCGGTAATCAATATTTTTTAGATCTTTACAAGTGGTATCAAAGCATTCAAGTGTTCAATTGCTCTTTATTTAGTATTATTGAATCGTTAATTGAAGTTTATTCAATTCATTATCGGTGTCATTAAGTTTATTTGAATTTGATTGAATTAAAAGTTGAATCTGTTAATTATGGATTGATTTTGGTTTGGTTTGTGTTCGGAAAGGTTTAAAGATTGTTTGTGTGGATTAAATTGATAATTTAAGAAGATTTGGATTATTTTTAGTTTGGATGAGTATGTGTACGAAACAAGGGATAAGATTTGTGACAATTTTTTATTGTTTGATCAATTAAGGCTACTAGATTTAGATATTTGGATAATTGATTGATTTACGAGTATTTTGAGTCATAATTTGGATGATTTGATTCAGTGTTGAGTTTGTATTACAAATTTGATACTGGGTTTAGTGTGTTCTTGAATCTAGGAATTTTCCAGACTTCTGGAAAATCAGTTTGAAGGTTTGAAGATTCATCAATGGAGAAGATTCGTTATTATTGATTCGTTATACAAGTTTCCTAATTCGTTACCTTTTCTGAACAGATTCGTCACCATCTCTGAACATATTCATGCCACGTGGCTAAGCTTGTTATAGTCGACTAACAACCAAGTTGGTTAACCAATGTAGTTGATTTGTCATCAACTGTAATTAATTCATGTTCTTGAATTCATTACTAATTCGTGATAAATTAATCATCCTGATTCGTCAACTTGATTTGTCAACATGAATCGTCATCTTGATTCTTCATCTTGATTCATCAACTTGATTCGTCATCTTGATTCGTCATCTTGATTCGTCAATTCAATTAGTTAACGATTCTTCAACAATCTTTTATTGAATCGTTACATTGATTCATTAGTGATGTGTCTTTAATTCGTCACCAATTCATTGTAAACTAATTCGTTACTAGTTCGTCATAAATCCTGATTCGTTACTGTAACATTTGTCATTTTCCGGTTTAACTTGCATTTGTATTTGTATAAAAAAACCCGACCCGTTTTTATCTTTCGGATTCGTCGCTACTAATAAAATATTGGATTTTATATTCAGTTATGTTTCACAAATGCCGGGTCAAGAAAACATCCTTTTCGGTATGTTAGAACACCTCTTTATGATGAAAAATGATTTAAAACAAACTTTAGGGACTATTATTGTCAACTATCAAAAGCTTGTTTGACCACCTTAACCAATCACATGCAATTTCCCTATATGAATGAACCATACTCTTACCATTATAAAAGCAAGGTTCCATAGACCACTTTTGTTGTTCATCTTCTCCAAACTCTCTCTCAAATCCAAGTATTCTTTCTTCAAGGTTCATAATAATCAAGCAACAACCTTTCTTTAATTTTGTTTTGTTACTTAATAATTGAATCTTGTGGTACAACATATATATAATATGCAGCCCTTGTTTCCTTAGGCTTTCATCTTCTCCAGCCATGGTCGGTAGAGGTGATATGCTACAAGGCAAGGCTTCATGGAGGGCTCATTATAGTCCTTGATTATACTATTTTCCTTTAATGCTTTATTAGTCTTGTTTATATTGTAAGAAGCTTAGTTTATAATTCATGTTTAAAGAGTTCCATGGTATTGGGTATGAAGTCACTAGCCTCAGTTTTATCCCGAGTTGAGAACCGAACCAAGACCGAACTCTTGTTTACTATCTTTGTTTTAAATAGTTTTGTTTACTAGCTTTCTTTGAAATAGTTAAATAAACATGTTTATGTAAGATTTGAATATTATAACTTCTAAGATCATTTTTATAGTTCTACCGTATTTGGGTATGTGGCAACCATCCTCGATATAATTCCGAGTCAAGGACCGAACCAAAACCGAACTAAATCGAGTTCACTTGCATAAGACACACAAGTGTGTTTTTGGCCACTAAAACTCATCTTTTTTTAAAGAATGTATTTTAAACTAATTTTAACTTATTTTATCAACATACTTGGTGTGTCGGAATCCAACTTGATCTTATAACAAGTTTGGACCGGTGAAACCAAATACTTGATTAACGGACGTTAAGGTTCTTCACAATTGAACTATATACAGGTTAAGTCTTTTTTATTTTATTGAGATATCTTAAAACATTATGGAAAGTTTACTTTGAGTTTTGTTAAATATCTAGACCCAAATTGGCAAATCTGAACACTCGATTAAAACCTTGGTTTGGTATTTATATAACCAAGGGTCTTTCAATAGTGCATTATAACCCACATAAGTTACTTAACATAGGTTGAGTAATATTTATGAATGAAATACCAAGACCCGGTTTCGAGTAAACTTACTTTTTAGAACATTTCTTTAATTTCCCAAATATTTACATTCCATAAACTTCATTTATTTACTTTACTTGTCATATTTTACTAAACACTTCCAAGACTACCTACTAACTTAAGACCCGTTTAATTTAGGTCTTGCTCGTTATCCCGATCTCCGATTATCCACGAATCAATCTTTCAATTTACTTAGTTAACGTGAGTACATTTCATCCCCCGTTTTCATTTTTATATTTTGGGGGTGACATGCATACTTATTCAAAACAATAATGATTTATTTTACTCATTTCTCAAACCACAAATTTTAGGGTGTATGATACTTAGAATACTTGATCTATTGTGTGTTATACGTCTCACATGCTTTACGTGCACGAGTGTTTATTTTTAAGTTGTTGTTGAGCCTTAATAAGTATGATCATATGCTCCCCTAACTACTTAGCCTTGTGCTAGTAGAATAGGGCGTCGTTATCCAAGTATGTCGGTTGTTACCGATTAGAAAGGATCCTCATTTATATATGTTTTATATGCCACGATTAATGCTTTTATTTATGGTCTCATATACGTTTGTGAATTTCGCTCATATTATATATACTCAAAACTATGAAATTGCTCACCAACATACGTGTTGACAAATATTATTTTGTGCATTTTTACAAGTTTGATTATTACTTGAGTTGGAGTTTGAAGACGTCATTCTATTTTAATACCTCTAGGTTATTAGAAGAATGAACAACATTTATGTCTTATATTATGGTGTTTATTTGTATGTACAATATGTGTTACTTTGGTGATTGAATGAAATTAATGAGTTAATTAAATATTGTCATTTTAATAGTGTCTTGTGTTCTTGGGCAATCCGTTACACCCCGGCATGTTCCGCCGCCTTTGGTCGGGGTGTGACAGATTGGTATCAAAGCCAAGATTATAAGATAGGCGGTCAGATGTAACGGCCTAGTATAGTTTTGCTTTCGGGCCCTTATACGTGTTACTTATACGTGTTACCCTACTTGATTGTTCATTACACTTATACATTTAATTATTTATTTATTTCATTTAATATTCAAAAATATACACATGCACACACTCTCATAGTATTCCAAGGTATCCTTACCTTAAACACAAAAACATTAGTTTATATATTGTATTTTATGGATCACAAACTTAATTTGGATCCCGTTATTTAAGATTCCTTAAAGGTTGCATTTATATCAGGTTTGTAGCCATCATGGAAAGCGAAACACTATAAAACGACCATTTGACAAAAATATTCCAAGAATCTAAGGTGATGTACTTACCTGGGATGGTTGAATTGTAGTGTGCGTTATCTAGGCCAACGAACCGTGTTATACATGTCAATACTTTAAGTTGTCGAATGCAAGCGTTCTGGTTGCCTCCTTATATTTTTGGTGTTAAAAAAACAAAAGCCATGATGGTTCATGGACAAGTGTTTTTAACATCTCGTCGTATCTCCGTTTTTATTATATGTTCTTATCGTGCTTTGAGTCAACAACATGAAAGACGCGGTGGTACGTGCACATGTTCGACTCCACCTATTATTTTATACAAGTTTGATTTGTCGGGATATCAAATCATGGTGGTTCATGTACGATTTTCCCAACTATATATATGAATTTCAATATCTCAAAACCTCCAATTTTTTAATGGAAAAAGTTTGAAACTTATATATATACATGCATTTTATCTTTTGGTTCAAGTATAAAATAGTTTTTACTAACATTCTCATCCTCATAACTCTAGGATTCACAATCATTAAAACCCTACATTTACTCATTTTCCCTCATACTTATATCAATTACCCCAAACTTATATCATTTCTCTTTTATTATTTTAGAATGCCTCCAATTCGTCGCCAAACATGCAAGCCGAGCTCCGGCCGTCGGATGGCCGGAATGGTAGCAAAAGACATCGCCGATGTGATTCCTGTACTTATAACTCAAATCCAAGTCTCCCAATCCACCGTTACTCAAACCACACCCGACCCCATACCTTTCGCCTTGAAAAATTTCACTAGTGCCAACCAATCTCAATTCTTTGGCACGAACTGTGCCACTACCTTGTTGCGATGGTTCAAGAAAATGGAAAGTGTGTTTACTCTTTGTGAATGCCACGAACTCAAAAAGACCACGTATGCCTCTAGCATGTTCAAGGATACCGCACGCACTTGGTGGAATAGCGAGATTTTCACCCATGGGTCGGAAGTGGCTATGGCCTCCTCGTGGACCAAGCTAAAAGAAGTCATGATGAAAAAGTTTTGCCCAAAACATGAACTTCAAAAAATTGAATCCGAATTTTGGGAACATAATCAAGAGAGTGGTGACAAATCTGCCTACTCCAAACGCTTTCACGAGCTTAGCCTCTTGGTTCCCCACTTGGTCACTCCCCTCAAAAGGGCTATTGACAAGTATGTCGGCGGTCTTCCTATGCAATTCTGTGAGTCGGTGATTAGTAACAAACCGCAAACCCTTCATGATGCTATTACCTTAGCCAGTGCTCTTTCAGAAAACCATGTCAAAGCCGGTACCCTCACCATAAAAAACCCCAAGAAAACCAATGACAAGAGTACACCCGAACCATCCACCCTCACCAAATTGACTCTCAACCCCAATCCATAAACTACTCCATTTCCACCTACCACACCAAGATGAAAGCCAAACCAAATTACCGAAACTATGCTGTCACCCACCCATCACAACCTCAATCTCAATCCCAAGCACTCTAAAACCGAAAACCGTATTCCGGCCTTCACCCATTATGTAACACTTGTCAACGCCATCACCCCTCCTACTCCTCTTGTCGCCACTGCACAAAGTGTAACCGCTATGGTCACACTAACAACGTGTGTCGAAAAGCCTCCTGTGGGCAACCCGCTCCGCCAAGGTTTGCCCCATCCAACCAAAATTGTCCCGCTCCTTTTGTTCAAAACCATCCTTCTCAACCTAGAGCTTGTTTCAATTGTGGAGACCCGAATAACTTCCGCGATGCATGTCCTCGACTTGCCTTTGTTAACCAAGCCAAATCATACCCACACCATACTACCAAACCCAAGCCTACCAAGTTCAAACCTATCAACCTCGAATTCCGCAACTCTTGGCTCCTCCCGCTTAACCGATCCAAGCCATGCAAGCCCTTCCTCCTACACCATACCCACAAGCCTTGCAAGCTCTCCCTCCTCCTCTAGCTCAATAGGTTAACCACGGCAAATAAGGGCATGCCTTTATGATGAATGCCAACCAAGCTCAAGGTGCCAACGATGTGGTGAACGGTACGTTTTTAGTAAATGAGCATTTAGCTTCAATTTTATTTGATACCGGAGCTGATAGGAGTTTTGTTTCTTTTAAATTTGAATCTATTCTTTGCGTATCCCACTACTAAACTTTCTCGCCCTTTTTCCCTCGAAGTTACCAATGGCAGTTCCATCATCATCGATTCAGTCATTCGCGATTGCATCCTCACTCTTTGCAAGCACGAGTTCTCGATCGACCTCATCCTGATGCAAATGGGAAGCTTCGACATCATAGTAGGCATGGATTGGTTAACTTTTCACCCTGCCAAAGTCATTTGTTATGATAAATTCAATAGTATCCCGCTCGTCAATGGAAAAATTCTCAAAGTCTTTGGCAAAACGATCCCCAAGAAACCCAACCTCATGTCTTGCTTTCAATCTCGTAAGTACTTGCACCAAAAGTACATTCCGTTCCTAGTCCAAGCGGTGGTGAAAGATCCCAAAGAAAAGAAAATTCAATACATTCTCGTTGTTGGTGAATTTCCCTGTGTTTTTCCCGAAGACGGCTCTGGTCTTCCACCCATTCGTCCTGTTGAATTTTGAATTGACCTTGTTCCCGGCGCGACTCTTGTAGCCAAGGCTCCTAACCATTTAGCTCATTCGGAATTGCAAGAGTTATCGAACCAACTTCAAGAACTCTCCGATAAGGGCTTTATCCGTCCAAGTTCTTCTCCATGGGGCGCTGCCGTCCTCTTCATGAAAAACAAAGATGGCTCGTTTCGCAAGTGTGTCGATTACCGTGAACTCAATTAACTAACCATTAAAAATCGGTAACCTTTGCCTCGCATCTACGACCTCTTCGATCAACTCCAAGGCGCAACTTGCTTTTCGAAAATCGATCTTCGATCGGGTTATCATTAATTGCGTGTTCATGAAGATGACATTTCTAAAACCTCTTTTCATACTCGGTATGGACGTTACGAATTCTTGGTTATGCCTTTCGGATTAACCAATGCACCCGCGGTATTCATGGACCTCATGAACCGCGTTTGACAAACCATTCTTGGACAAATTCGTAATTGTTTGTATCGATGACATTCTTATCTTCTCCAAGACCCAAGCCGAACATGAGCATCATTTACGTTCTATTCTCGATCTCCTAATAAAAGAACAACTTTATGCCAAGTTCTCCAAATGTTTATTTTGGTTGAAAGAAGTTCAATTTTTGGGTCATGTCGTCAACGATAAAGGTATTCATGTTGATCCCGCCAAAATCGAGGTCGTAAAAGATTGGAAAACTCCATCGACACCCACGGAAATCCGATCGTTCCTCGGTTTGGCTGGGTATTATCGGCGATTCATTCTAAACTTCTCTAAAATCGCGTAACCCCTCACCGCACTAACTCATAAAGGAAAACCTTATGAATGGGGGCCAAAACAAGAAGAAGCTTTCCAAACTCTGAAGCATATGCTTTGCAATGCTCCCGTTTTAACCCTTCCCGATGGAAACGACGACTTTGTGGTATTTTGCGATGCATCCAACCAAGGTCTCGGTTGCTTTCTCATGCAACAAGGTCAAGTTATCGCAGATGCCTCAAGGTTCACGAAAAGAATTACACGACTCATGATCTTGAACTTGGTGCCGTCGTTTTCACTCAAAAAATTTGGAGACATTATCTTTATGGAACAAAATGTGTTGTATTCACCGATCATAAAAGTCTCAAACACATCTTTGACCAATAAGATCTCAACATGAGACAACGTCGATGGCCGAATTACTTAGTGATTACGATTGCGAAATTCGCTACCACCCCGGTAAAGCGAATGTTGTAGCCGATGCCCTTAGTCGTAAAGTTAATGTGATGTGTCATAAAACACACTTACTTTCCATATCTTTTTATCATGTTTTAATTTCTTAATTGTTTAATAATAAGAGTTATGGATGGTTTTTGCATGATCTTACAAATATTGAATATTAATTGTAGGTTATGAGTTTTAATGGAGAAAAGAGTAAAGTTTGAAGACTCTAGGGGCCTTTTTGATCAATATTGAATACTAAAAGTCAAGGCCCGACCCAAGCTCACAAGATCCAAGCCTTATATGCATAATATATCAAGTAAATAAAAAAAACAAAAAGAAAACCCTAACCTGCCCATATCTCAATCGGACCAGCAACAGCAAGGGGAGGAAGAAAAATTTTTTTGGGAGGCTTGTGGCGGCTGGAATAAGAGAAAGAACACTAAGAGAGACTTGGTACAACAGCTACGGGTCATCAACATCAATAAACTCAGCCATATATTGATAGTATAATTCCATAAACTTTGTTCTATTGTTCAAGATTTATAACTAGTTAATTTGGTGTTTTAACTTGAATTGTTTTGCAAGTAAATTGAAGATTGACTTGTGCTTGATTGTCATTGATTCCTGAATGAGTTTAATTATGTTTATGTTGAGTTTTATGATGTTTACTTTGATGTATAGATTCTGTCCATTTAATATGTTAGGCTAAACTAGTTAGTTCTACCTAGGTTAGATGAATATTGTTAGGTTTTAATAAGTAATATGGATTGTTGATCATCATGACATGAATTGTTGATGAAAGTTTGGTTTAATATTGAATTAGGTTGTGTTTAGTGGCTGTGATTTATTTAATTATACTCGTATACCTCTTACTTTGATTGATTGAATCGGTTTTGATTGATTTTGGCTTGTTTGAACTCTTTACTTTGTGTTTAGAGATTGTTTGCGGGAAGTACAAACGTAGGGTTTAGTTGGGTATGTTAATTAGTTAAAATCAGCGGTTAGGCACCTTCTTAGAGACCGAGAGGTGATAGGAAGTAGAGTCGTCTCATAGATTTTACTTGTTAGGATTAGCATCGCGCGAGAGCGGGTTCAGTTCTTGTCGGGTTTGGGTTTGTGAGCGATTAGTTGACCTAGTTTAAGTTAAACTAAATGGTTCCTCTATCCTTGGTTACATAGTATTCGTCTCCATTATGGTAGTGTGTCGGTGAGCCTGAGAGGAGAGTCGGCATTAGAACACTTTAACAACTCGTTTCCCGGTTTGTTATTAAAATCAATTAAGTGTAAGTTAGAGTTTGTTGGTGAGACCGAGAGGTGTTATCGCTTTCTTGAGTGAGCCTTAGTTGTGTCATCCTTAGAAACCGGTGTCGTGAGATTCTTCAATCCATTAGCTTATTATACCTTCAATATGATTCTTACCTAGGTAGACGTTTTCTCCAATTGCAGTTAAGTCTCTAAGTTTAATCAAGTTTAGTTAATTAATTTAGTTAAAGTAAGTTAGGTCAAGTAGTTAATTATTAAAAATCATTTAAATATTCTTAGATGAGTCTTGGTTTGGGTTAAATATTAAAATCGTTTTCACTTGTCCTTGTGTTCGTTACTCGGACTTCCTTAGCTCTATAGTATTAGTGATTGGTACACTTTCTGGTTTTGTGTGATTTCTTTAGGAGTCTTGTTTAATAAATTTAAAGCTTAGTTGTGAGTTACTTAAAAAGGGCATTCAGTAAACACACATCAAGTTTTTGGCGCCGTTATCGGGGACACGATTAGAGGCGTATTGAGAACGACTCGAGTTAGGACTTACCTTGTTTGCTGCTTGTTTTTCTTTTTTTTTGTTTGTTAGTTTAAAATAGTTTAGCTAATTTTAGTTTACTTTGTTTATTTTAATAGTTGTATGCGACGTACTCGATCTCTAGGACCGCCAGAAGCCGAAGGATTTTCCTAATCAGAGAGAGAGTTTCTTGAGAGACGTCGTACCAGACCGTCTTCCATTTCTTCTACGTTCGTCGGTAATACATCCTATTCTCCTACTTTTTCTGAATCTGTCATTAGGTATAGGATTATGGGCGACGCGATTCCATCACTGAGGAGGACAGTTGCAGACCGGGCCCGTCCGGTCGATGCAGGCGCGAGATCCAGCATTGCTCCACCGGCCATCGCAGTTCTAACGAATTGGCAAATTCCTTCTAACATTCTGAACTCCATCTCTCATTCTGCTCAATTTCACGGGTTGCTCCACGAGAACCCGCACTCTCATATTACTCGCATTACACGTATTTGCAAAACGTTTCATCTTGTCGGCGTATCCTAAGCCGCCATCAAATTCCGCATTTTCCACTCACACTCATTGATCATGCAAGTATGTGGCTTGAGTCCCTCCCACAGGTATCCATTTCTATTTGGGCTGCCTTGCAGACCCAGTTTCTTGAGAAATACGATCCTCCGGCTAAGGCCGATCGTTTGCGTAACCAGATTCATTCTTTCCATATGGAGGACACCGAGAGCTTCTACGAGGCGTGGGAGAGATTCAAAAATTTACTCGCTTTATGTCCGAACCACGACCTGCAAGACTGGGCAGTTGTTGAAAAATTCTATAACGGAGTGACGTAAGCGACTCAGAGTATGCTCGACACGGCTGTGGGAGGTAACTTATTGACGACGAAGGATATGGATGAGTGCATTGCTTTGTTTAACGGGTTAGCCATGAGTGGATACCAGCGACCACCAGCTAAGAGCACCAAGACCATCGATTCCCTATCACGCGACATGCATCCAGTCAAAACGAGCACTGCACTTGCAGCACAGGTTGAGGCATTGGCAAAGATCGTGAAGGACTTGTAGGTGAAAAGTAAATTGTGCCAGATCTGTAGAGGGGGCATGATACCGTTCAGTGCCCCGTAGGTTTCCAGGATGAGGCAGTTGACTTTGTTAGTAATCCGAACCGAAATCAAAACTCTTTCGTTTCTTATAATTCGGAGTGGAAAGGTAACCAAAATTCCAACTGGAGGAACGAAAATCAGTCCGGCTTCCAGCAGCGTTAGAGTCTATTCTAGAATTCCGGTGAGGGGGCGAGTAGTGGGGAGAAGAAGCCCACGTTAGAGTAGATGATGGCACAGAAGACACAAATGTTGTCGTAGCTTATGATTCGAGAGGACTCCCGTCACAAAGAGACTCAAGAGAAATTTCGGAAGCACGAGTCATTCATGAGAAATCAGGGAGCGTCAATTCAAAATCTTGAGCGACATATGGGAGAGATAGCAAGTCTTCTGAATGAGAGGTCTCCAGGAACACTTCCAAGTAATACCGAACAAAATATGAAGGCGTTCGTGAAGGCTGTGACGACGAGGAGCGGTGCAGGGACACGCAGCGAGCCCGTGAGACAGGAGGGAACGAGAGGAGTCGTTGAGGAGCCTGCCTTAGATGTATAGGAGCAGGTAGATGAGGAGATTCAGTTGGAGTCTCCACCGGCCAAGGTGCATCAGAGGCGCATCCCAGGAAGTATAGCACAGGCCGAGAACCAGCAGTTACCCAGCACACCAGCGAGAGTTTACAAACCTAGACTTCCATATCCCGGAAGAGTCCATAGGGATGGAGAAGAGGATCAGAACATCAAATTTCTTGATCTTTTACAGTTGCTTCATCTTAACATTCCATTCCTTGAGACACTAACTCAAATACCGAAATATGCAAAGTTACTTAAGGTTGTTCTTTCGAATAAAGAGAAGTTAGCTGAAGTCTCTTCCATTCCACTGAGTGATGGTTGCTCTGCAGTTTTGCAGAGAAAGTTACAAGAAAAGATGTCCGATCCTGGGAGATTCACGATTCCCTGCATCTTGAGTGATAATACGGTTGTTCATGCATTGGCGGATCTTGGTACCAATATTAATCTCATGCCGTATTCCGTGTATCGCAAGTTGAGTTTAGGCGAACCGAGGCCTACCCGTATGAGTATCCAGCTTGCTGATCGTTCTGTGAAATACCCCCGAGGGATGGTCGAGAACATGCTTTTTCTTGTCGACAAGTTCATCTTCCCAGTGGACTTTGTCATCTTGGACATGAACGATGATGATAGTGTCCCACTTATCTTGAGCCGGTCATTCCTTGCTATTGCACAGGTATTCATCGACGTCTGCGAGGGTAAGTTGATTTTGAGAGTTGGGGATGAGAACGTCACCTTTGACGTTCGACGATCACTAAAACACCCCAAGTCTGTCGATGACACCCTGTACTTCATTGATACAATCATGGAACATGTTGGGGTGTTTTTCAGCGAAATCTGTGGAGGATCTGCCTCCGACACCTAGATTCTCGATAGGGAGATTCCAGAGATTGAGATGGTTTCCATGACCAATCAGTCCTTACATAACGACGCCTTCCATGAATCTGGCGTGTCTGCTGAGATCGTACGAGACGATCCTATGGACCGACCTTCTGTTAAGAGTCCTCCTTCTTCCTTAGAGCTTAAGGATTTGCCCGCCCACCTGGAGTATGCGTTTTAGATGAAGACAGGAAGCTGCCGGTTATCATTGCATCTGCTTTGACGGAGGTCGGGAAGGAGAAGTTGTTGAGGGTGCTACGAGAACACAAAGAGGCAATAGCATGGAAGATTATCGAAATTAAGGGTATCAACCCTTCATTTTGCACTCATAAAATCCCCATGGAGGATAATTTCAAAACCGTCGTTCAGCCGCAACGGCGGCTTATTCTAAAAATGCAAAAGGTCGTGAAGAAGGAGATCATTAAACTCCTTGATGCGGGGATCATTTTCCCCATTTCTGATAGTGCTTGGGTGAGTCCAGTCCAGGTGGTTCCTAAATAAGGTGGCATGACTGTCGTCACCAATGAGAGGAACGAGCTTATTCCCACTAGGACTATGACAGGATGGCGAGTCTACATCGACTATCGCAGACTGAATGATGCCATCAGGAAAGACCACTTTCCTTTACCCTTCATTGATCAGATGTTAGAGCGTTTAGCAGGTCAACAGTACTACTTCTTCTTAGATGGTTTCTCCGGGTACTTCCAGGTTCCTATAGCTCCCGACGACCAGGAGAAAACCACTTTTACCTGCCCTTACGGAACGTTTGTTTACAAACGTATGCCGTTCGGACTGTGTAACGCTCCGGCCACATTCCAGAGGTGTATGGTGGCTATTTTCAATGATATGATCGAGGACTCCGTAGAGGTGTTCATGGACGATTTTTCCGTATTTTGGAGTTCCTTCGATCATTGTTTGTCTAATCTTGAGAGGATGATGTCCCGCTGCGTTGACACCAACCTAGTCCTTAACTGGGAGAATTGTCATTACATGGTTTGCGAGGGCATTGTTCTGGGACATCGGATTTCAAGTGCGAGGATAGAGGTTGACCGCGGAAGGATTTCAAGTGCGAGGATAGAGGTTACTATTCGAGTTGATGTGTGATGCGAGCGAATTCGCAGTCGGAGCGGTTCTTGGACAGCGGAAGGATAAACACTTCCATCCGATCTACTACGCTGTCGGACCTTAAATGGTGCACAGGGGAGCTATACTACCACCGAGAAAGAGCTTTTAGCTGTGGTGTTTACATTCGACAAACTTAGGTCCTATATGGTTCTTTCCAAGACGATTGTTTACACGGATCATGCTGTTATTCAATATCTCTTCAGCAAGCAGGATGCTAAGCCTCGTTTTATCTGATGGATCCTGTTGCTTCAAGAGTTTGATATTGAGATCCGTGATAAAAGGGGGCCGAGAATATGGTGGCCGATCATCTTTCGCGTCTTGAGGGAGCAGAGTTAGGAGATTCGGTTGTCAGGATTGATGATCGTTTTCCGACAGAGATTCTAATGTTTGTTACGGCACAGGAGGAAGGTTTTCCATGGTTCGCTGACTTCGCGATATCTCGCTGACGGGTACCTCCCGAAGATGCCTTACCAGCAAAAGAAGAAATTCTTTGCTGACATATTACCTATGGGATGGCCCGTATCTTTTCCGCATTGGTGCTGATCAGCTGATTAGGAGGTGTGTAGATGTCAAGGAGCGATGGCAGATTCAGAGCCATTTTCATGTGGGACCGATAGGAGTTCACCACGGTGTAAGTTCGACGGCAAAGAAAGTCTTTGATTCTGGTCTTTACTGGCCTTATATCTTTAAGGACGCACATGCGTATGCTAGAAGCTGTGATCGTTGCCAGGGTGTTGGCAACATTTCGTCGCGAAATGAAATGCCCCAGAATGGTATTCAAGTTTGTGATGTTTTCGATGTGTGGGGCATTAAGTTCATGGGACCGTATCCATCTTCGCGTGGGAACAAGTACATACACGTGGCCGTCGATTACGTGACAAACTGGGTTGAAGCCAAATCTCTACCCACGAATGATGCCCGAGTGGTAGTTCATTTTCTAAAAAGTCTATTTGCTCGTTGTGTTCTGAAAGCCTTGATAAGTGATCGAGGTACTCACTTCTGCAATTCGCAGATGGATAAGGCGTTGCAACGGTATGGGGTCACCCATCGGCTTGCGACCACCTACCACCCATAGACTAGTGGGCAAGTGGAAGTGAGTAATCGGGGAATCAAACGTATTCTCGAGAAAATGGTAGGTTCAAATCTTCGGGATTGGTCCGACAAATTAGATGGCGCTCTATAGGCCTTCCGTACAGCCTACAAGACTTCAACTGGTTCCACACCATTTCGGATGATTTATGGGAAGGCCTGTCATCTTCTTGTTGAGTTGGAACACCGCGCTTCATGGGCCCTTCAAAGGGTTAATCTTGATTTATCCACCGCAGAGGGCAATCGTTTCCATCAGTTGCATGAGTTGGAGGAGCTCCGGGATCATGTATATGTACAGTCATTTAAGTATAAGGAGCGGACGAAAGAACTGCATGTTAGAAAGCTGAAGGGTAATAAGCAGTTCAAGTGTGGGGATGAGGTCTTATTGTATAACTCCCGATCGAGGTTATTCCCGGAAAAGTTGAAATTCCGATGGTGGGGACCGTTCACGGTCACCAAGGTATTCTCGTATAGCACTATTAAGATACAAGATCAAAGCGAGAAGTTTAAGGTGAACGGTCATATGTTGAAGCATTACATAGGCGAGCCGATAGCTGATCAGACAGTCGAGCTGTTCTACCTTGACTCATTCACCGAGGCGTAGACGCGTTTAGATGCATCACTCGGGAGACAGCTCGAGTTGTAGAGTGTGTATTATGATTTTCTTTATTATCTGTTTTGTTTTTGTTATTTATAAAAAAAATTAATAAAAATTAAAAATTAAAAACATAAAAAAACAAAAAAATATGTTTATTTCTTATGTTCTTGCATTCTGTTTTGTACGCCGCTACATGCGAGCGAGTTTGAGTTATTGTAGGTATTTTTATGTGCATGGTAGCTCTGATGGCGTCTTGGAACTAGATCTCGCGAGGTTGCGGCGGGGAATTAAATGCTATATGGTCGCTCGATTGATACACACCTGGTGAAGATTCTGCATATAAACTTGGGGAGTAACCCGTTCTCTATTTTTATTTTTGCTAATTTAAATTTTAATTTAATTTTATTTTTTTTCCTTGTTCTCATCGAGGACGATTTTATTCTAAGTGTGGACATGGAAATTTATTTTACTTAATTGTAGGAAAAAAAATTTATAAATTAAAAATAAAAAAATAAAAAATTGTTTTGTTCTTTCGCTGAAAATTATGTCGGTTACTCATGTTCGAGGGACATATACTTGTATATGTTTGGTCCTGTTTTCTACATGTTGATGTATGGGATAGCCATTCACCCGAAAATTGAAAGTGGCTGGGGCGACTGAATGTTAAAAAAAATGTCCCTTGAATATTGTTTTTGTTCTATGTTAAGCAGGAAATGATATTATTACCGTTGTGTTAACGAACTCTCGGAATTTGTTGAAATAAATAATAATAATAATAATAATAATAATAATAATAATAATAATAAAAGAAGAAGAGATGGTTTGCATATCTGATTTGGGATGTGTCGGTATGCACATGTAGCTTTGACAGTCCTCTTTAGCATATTTTATATATATAATATTTTGAAAAACGGTGAAACCGAATTTCGATGCTTAGGGAGGATTACCATAATCTGAAAACTTTGAGATGGTAAGAATTAAATGCACTCAAACCAGCACACCACCACATGTCCATCTTTTTACGAGCTTAGAAATAGTTATATATTTTAAGGTGATATAAACGATTGAAAAAACAAAGAAAAAAAAAGAAACAAGAAAGAGAAGTGTGTTTTGAAAGTTATTTGTATTATCAAAAGTTGTTCAAGAAAAGCAACTGCTTGTGAAGAAAGTTATGCATTGTAAAATGCCAAAAAGCATTATTTAAAGTTAGTAAAAGAGGCCAAAGATGCACATAATAGACGGGACTTAGAGTTTACGTGTTACCTTGGGGATGGTGACTCTGAGGATAAACTATTGGGGCTCGAAGATTCTTAGTCAATAAGTATCAAATTAGAAATTTAGAGGACAAAGTCAAATAATATTTAGGAATAGCTCGTACGACCTCCACATGACCATTCATCTATCAAATTTCATCGAATGTATCTAATTAGTACTATCAACGAGTCCTTGGCTTATGGTGATTTGTCGAACCAGTTTGCTTTGACTCTAGTTTTTCTATCTCTCTTTATCTGAGATGGGGTAGGTTTAGCCTTAATTTTTGGACTTAAAACGTTTAATGCGAAAGGGGGGCTTTATTGGATGGTGGCTGGGTTTAAGTGGACAACAATATCGGCAATCACTGTCAATATGTCGAGCTGTTTCTTGTGTTTTGATAATGATTAATAATCTGAGATTTTGTTGTTTTTCACTTAGTTATGATCCTGTGTAGATTCCTTTTTCGAGGACGAAAAAGTCTTAAGTGTGGGGATGTTTGATGTGTTTTAAAACACACTTACTTTCCATACCTTTTTATCCATGTTTTAATTGCTTAATCGTTTAATAAATAAGAGTTATGTATGGTTTTTGCATGATCTTACAAAGATTGAATATTTATTGTAGGTTATGAGTTTTAATGGAGAAAAGAGTAAAGTTTGAAGAATCTAGGGATTTTGATCAAGATTGAATACTACAAGCCAAGGCCCAACCCAAGCCCACAAGATCCAAGCCTTATATGCATAATATATTAAGTAAATAAAAAAAAAGAAAACCCTAACATGCCCGTATCTACGATCGGACCAGTAGCAGCAAGGGGAGGAAGAAAAATATTTTTGGGAGGCTTGTGGCGGCTGGAAGAAGAGAAAGAACACTAAGAGAGAGTCTTAGTGAAGTAAGTTAGGTCAAGTAGTTAATTATTAAAAATCATTTAAATATTCTTAGGTGAGTCTTGGTTAGGGTTAAATATTAAAAACCTTTTCACGTGTCATTGTGTTCGATACTCGGACTTCCTTAGTTCTATACTATTAGTTTTCGATACACTTTCTGGTTTTGTGTGGTTTCTTTAGGAGTCTTGTTTAATAAATTTAAAGCTTAGTTTTGAGTTACTTAAAAAGGGCATTCATTAAACACACATCATAATGTCAAATCCGTTCTCCTTCATAGCATCATCATCAAACCGATCTCCATGACCGCATCTATCAAGCCCAATGCACCTCCATTGATGAAGGCAATATGTATTATGAAATGTCATGTGAAGCCGAACTTCAACTCGAAACTAAACACGATGTTTTGCTTTATTTCCTCAATCGTTAGTAGGTTCCCTATCGTGATGAGCTTCGTACTTTCATTCTCGATGAAGGTCATATGTCGCGATATTCTGAACATCCTAGTGCAGATAAGATGTACTTCGATCTTCGATCTATTTATTGGTGGACGGGTATGAAAAGGACGTAGCACTTTATGTCTCGAAATGTATTACTTGCTCAAATGTTAAAGTCGAACATCAAAAACCTTTTGATTTACTCGAGCAACCTCCTATCCACATTTGGAAATGGGAAGACATCGCTATGGACTTTATCACCAAATTTCCCCCCACCCAAAAGCAAAATGATAGTATTTGGGTAGTCGTTGATCGATTAACCAAATCGGCTCACTTCATCCCGATCCGCGAGAAGTACTCTGTTGAACAACTCGCTCAAATCTATGTTCGTGAAATTGTATGCCGCCATGGTATTCCATTGACCATCATTTTTTATCATGACGCTCGTTTCACCTCCCGTTTTTGGAAATCTCTTCAAGAAGCTTTGGGCACCGCCTTGATCTTAGTACCGCTTATCATCCTCAAACCGATGGCCAATCCGAGCGTACAATCCAAACCCTCAAGGATATGCTTCGATCTTGTGTTCTACACTTTGGTGGGAATTGGGATTCTCATCTCCCGCTTATCAAATTCTCATACAACAATAGCTATCATTATATCATTGATAAGGATCATTTCCAAGCTCTTTATGGTCGTAAGTGTCGTTCTCCGATTTTTTGGAACGAGATTGGTGAAGCCCAAATCACCGGTCCTGAGATGGTTCAAGTTACTACAGATCCTATCGATCAAATCAGCAAAAATCTTCTCGCTGATAGAAGTCGTCAAAAGAGCTATGCCGACAAATGGCGAAAACCCCTCGAGTTAAATGTTGGTGACCTTGTCCTTCACAAAGTATCCCCTTGGAAAGGGGTAGTCCGTTTCGGAAAGAAAGGAAAACTAGCTCCCCGTTTTGTAGGCCCATTCAAGATCCTCGAATGGATTGGAAAAGTGGCTTATAAACTCGATTTACCGCAAGAAGTTGCCGGTGTTCATCCAACCTTTCATGTCTCAAACCTCAAAAAGTGCTTAGCCAAAGGTAATCTTCACATACCTCGACGAAGTACGTATCGATGAAACCTTGCAAATGATCGAAAAACCCATTGAAATCGTGGTCCGCAATGAGAAACTAACCAAACGTAGCCGAAACCGTTTAGTTAATGTCCATTGGGAATCATGGCGTGGCGCTGAATTTACTTGGGAACGAGAAGACGAGATGAAGGAAAAGTAACCGCATTTTTTATTACAGATTCATCTTAATTTCGGGACGAAATTTCCTAGAGTAGGGAAGACTGTAACGTTGGTCATTTTCCGGTTTAACTTGCATTTGTAATTGTATAAAAAAACCCCACAAGCTTTGATCTTTCAGTTTCGTCGTTATTAATAAAGTATTGGATTTTATATTCGGTTATGTTTCACAAATGTTGGGTCAAGAAAACATCCTTTTTGGTATGTTAGAACACCTCTTTATAATGAAAAATGACTTAAAACAAACTTTAGGGACTGTTATTGACAACTATCAAAAGCTTGTTTGACCATCTTAACCAATCACATGCAATTTCTCCATATGAATGAACCATACTCTTACCATTATAAAAGCAAGGTTCCATATACCACTTTGATTGTTCATCTTCTCCAATCTCTCTCTCTCAAATCCAAGTATTCTTTCTTCAAGGTTCTTAATAATCAAGCAACAACCTTTCTTTAATTTTGTTTAGTTACTTACTAATTGAATCTTGTGGGACAACATATATATAATATTCACCCCTTGTTTCCTTCGGCTTTCATCTTCTCCGGCCATGGTCGGTTGAGGTGATATGCTAGAAGGCAAGGCTTCATGGAGGACTCATTATAGTCCTTGATTATACTATTTTCCTTTAATGCTTTACTAGTCTTGTTTATATTGTAAGTAGTTTAGTTTCTAAATCATGTTTAAAGAGTTCCATGGTATTGGGTATGAAGTCATTATCCTCGGTTTTATCCCGAGTTGAGAACCGAACCAAGACCGAACTTTTGTTTACTAGCTTTATTTTAAATAGTTTTGTTTACTAATTTGGTTTGAAATAGTTAAATAAACATGTTTATGTAAGATTTGAATATTATAACTTCTAAAATCATTTTTATAGTTCTATGGTATTTGGGTATGTGGCAACCATCTTCTGTATCATTACGAGTCAAGAACCGAACCAAACCCGAACTAAACCGAGTTCACTTGCTTAAGACACACAAGTGTGTTTTTGCCCAGCGAAACTCATCTTTTCTTCAAGAATGTATTTTAAACTAATTTTAAGTTAATTTATCAACATACTTGGTGTTTCGGAATCCAACTTGATCTTATAACAAGTTTGGACCGGTGAAACCAAATACCTGCTTAACGGACATTAAGGTTCTTCACAATAGAACTATATACTTGGTTAAGTCTTTTTGATTTTATTTAGTTATCTCAAAACATTATTGAAAGTTGACTATGAGTTTAGTTAAATATCTAGACCCAAATTGACAAATCCGAACATTCAATTAAAACCTTGTTTTGGTATTTATATAACCAAGGTTCTTGCAATAGTGCATTATAATCCACATAAGTTACTTAACATAGGTTGAGTAATATTAAGGAATGAAATACCAAGACCCGGTTTCGAGTAAACTTACTTTTTGGAACATGTCTTTAATTTTCCAAATAATTACATTTTAAACCATAAACTTCATTTATTTACTTTGCTTGTCATATTTTACTTTAAACCCTTCCAAGACTACCTACTAACTTAAGACCCGTTTAATTTAGGTCTTGCTCGTTAACCCAATCTCCAATTATCCACGCATCAATCTTTCAAGTTACTTAGTTAACGTGAGTACATTTCATCACCCATTTTCATTTTTATATTTTGGAGGTAACATGCATACTTATTCAAAACAAGAATGATTTATTTTACTCATTTCTCAAACCACAAACTTTAGGGTGTATGATACTTAGAATACTTTCTCTATTATGTATTATACGTCTCATTTGCATTACGTGCACGAGTGTTTATTTTTAAGTTGTTGTTGAGCCTCAAGAAGTATGATCATACGCTCCCCTAACTACTTAGCCTTGTGATAGTAGAATAGGGCCTCATTATCCAAGTATGTCGGTTGTTACCGATTAGAAAAGATCATCATTTACATATGTTTTATATGCCACGATTGATGCTTTTATTTATGGTCTCATATACATTTGTGGATTTCGCACATATTATATATACTCAAAACTATAAAATTGCTCACCAACATACGTGTTGACAAATATTATTTTATGCATTGTTACAAGTTTGATTATTACTTAAGTTGGAGTTTGAAGACGTCATTGTATTTTGATACCGCTAGGTTATTAGAAGGATGAACAATATTTATATCTTATATTTTGGTGTTTATTTGTATGAACAATATGTGTTACTTTGGTGATTGAATGAAATTAATGAGTTTATTAAATATTATCACTTTAATAGTATCTTGTGTTCTTAGGCAATCCGTTGCACCCCGGCATGTTTCGCCGCCTTTGGTCGGGGTGTGACAGTTACTCATCTGATTCGTTAATTTTGGTTCGTTACAAAAGTTTCAGTTACTCATCTTATTCGCTAATTTTGGTTCGTTACAAAATTTTAAATACTAACCCTCAAGTTTGACATTTTGTTAAGTTTGAACTTGTAATTTACAATGGCTGGTTTTTAGGCGTTGGCACCTCAAAACCTACTTATGCAACAGATGTTACACTTGGATGCTGAAATTGGATCTCATTCCAAATGTCCTCTATTGATGAAATTCAGTGATTTTGGAAAATGGGAACCTCGATTTCGAGCACATCTTTTTTTGTGTATCCCAATTCCTCTAGATGTCTTGATGATGTTTACACTGTACCAATGATTGGTGATGAGACTAATGGTTGTATCCTAAAGCTTTTTCACAATATTCTTAAGAGGAGAAGAAGGCTTTAGTGATCGAGACAAAAGCATATTCAACTCTTACTATGGCATTACCAGATAATATATTCCATCAAGTTGGAAGTATCAAGATCTGTACTTCTTTATTTCAACACATCAGAATGAGAAGCATGGGTAATACTGAGGAGATAAGGAAAATAAAGTTAAAATTCCAATTCCGAATTTTTAACTTACTCAAAGGTGAAACCGTTGAGTAAATGCTTACTCGTTTCAATTATTTAATTGCTTAAATGAATAAGTTAAAGATTGAACCTTCTGAATCTGATAAAACAGATACGGTTAAAAATGATATACCTAGTTCATACTCAACATTCCTGATGGTGTTGAAGGAGAATAATTATTTCAAAAACGAAGATTTTACTGCGTCTGAGTTTATGCAAAAGATTGAAGCTCGGGAATATGATTTGAAGTGTCAAAAGTCATCAAAGGATAGTCAAGATCCATCCATCTCTAATCACTGCACTTCTATGATGAATACTGGACCTCGAAGTCAAGATAGAAGTTCTTCTGTGAAAAAGAGTAATGATGCTGATAAGCCTTCTGGAAGTGAACCATCTACTTCAGGATCACAAGCTTTGTTGTCTACTACTGATGGAACTGATTGGACACAAAGGTTGTTGTGCAACAACAATCAAGCTAATTTAGCAATGTTTGAGATGAATGAGAGTTTTCAAGATGCAAGTGGGAATGAGCTATCTTCTAACAACAACACTGAGTCTGATTCTGATGATTCATGTGAAATGCAGTCAACTATGTTTGCTTGTATGGCCAAAATAGACGAGGTTAGTTCTTCTGTTTTTTATTCTACTAATCAATCTGTTAATGTGCCTTGCGTTGATTGTGTGACAATTAAGCCTAAGATAGAATCATTGAAAGATCATAATGACCATTTAGTGAAAGAAATTGTTTCGCTTAAGGATACTTATAGACAATCTTTAGAATCTCAAATGAGATCTAAGGAAAAAATTGAAGCATTTTCTACTAGTAACCATGATCTCAAAGCTGAATTGTCGGCTAAAATGACAATTAATGATCAGAAATGTCAAGAAATCTTGAAACATCGATCTAAGATAACTGAGATTGAGAATGAAGTTCTTGAGTTGAAGAATAAGTTGGGCAAATTTAGAAATTCTTCATTTTGCTAAATGAGATAATTGAAGTTATTGGGAAGCAAAAAGATTATAACAAGAGTTTAGGTTTTGTTGAATTACCACCACCTTTTCATAATGACTATACTGCAAATCCTTTTTTCTGGAAAAGAAGAAGTGGTTGTTAATGAACCTGTTGTTACAGAAAAACCTAAACCAATAAAAATTGATAATGTTAAAGCCCAATCGTCAACTCAAAAACATCATGTTGAAAGCAACAAAGTTTTTGTTGAAAATGTTGAGAAAGTTATCATTGAGGATGTGTTTGAACCAGAACATTCCATGTTAAAATCACATTCTATGTGATCCTCATGAATTTGAGGAGGTGGTGTATGGTTCAAACACGTCTCAGGTGAAAAAGGAGAAATCTGTTAAACCAGTGAAGGTTAAGATATCAGAAAAGCCTAAGGTTTCTGATGAGGATTTGATGCGGTTTATCAATCCTATTACATCTAAGCCATCAACTGGTCATGTGTTTAAGCTTAAAGGAATAAGCAAAATGGTCGCTGAGAAAGACATTACACTTAACTTGATCAAACCAAAATTGATTGAAAGTGTCTTTCACAATGAAACTTCTAAGTTACAAGACCTTAAAAACAAGTTTGTGAAATCCAAGACATCAAAAGTGGTAGATCATTTGATAAAAGCTTAAAATTTGTTAAAATCTGCTAAAAATGTTCAATTTGTGAAATCAAATGGAACTGACACTCTACAAAGCTTTTCAATTGTTCAAAATTTGGATTTCTACATGAAAAGGAAATCTATTACATTTGACGACTTGGAAAAAGGTCTCATTGCTGGAGTTTATCATCAACCTTCGGTTGCACATGTTTATGCTAAATCATCATATGAACGTGTTGACATGAGAATGTGTTTTCTCTGCGGTGAACATGGTCATGTAGTCAAAAACTGTGGTCTGAAGAAATCCCAAAATCTTCACCCATTTATCAAGGAACAATCCAAACTCATTCCTGTGATCAAGGAGATTTTGAGAAGACCAATATCTTTTGATAATGAAACTCACATTATGTTTTCTAATGTGAATCCTCGAAATGTGATTCATGTTAATGAAAATGTAAGTAACATAAAGCCCAAAATCGTTCCTATGGAACCTATTTGCACAAACGTGAATACCAATATTGTTCAAGCTGCATACTTACGACGAAAGTCAAAACGACCTGTGTCTTATTCACAAGCAGCTAAGCAACATTCGGATTCACTAAATGTTAAGACTTCAAGAGAAACTCAAGAGGTGCCCAAGACTGAGGCCTGGGCTGCCTTTTTGAGCTGATTATTTTTTTACTGTGTAGGGTTTATCCAAGACAATTTCTGGTGAAAATTGGATAATGGATAGTGGATGCTCTCGTCACATTACCGGCAAAATAAATCTCTTAACAAATGACAAAAATATACAAGGAAGATATGTTGCATTTTCTGGTAATTCGGGAGGTATGATCACTAAAGAGGGTGATGTGTCAAATGGTTGCATCACGTTTGAAAAGGTTAATTATTGTAATAAAGTTGATTACAATCTATTGAGTGTGTCACAAATTTGTGATAAGAAATACACTGCTGTATTTACTGATAAGGAGTGTCTAATACTGAAACTGGGATACGTCATTCCTGAGGATAAGGTAGTCATGCGATCTCCTCAATCGAATGATATTTATGTGTTGAACATGTATTCTAAAGTATCAACTTCTATGAAACATGTTTTGTTTCTAAGGCAACTGAAAAGGACACGATTCTTTGGCACAGAAGAATATAGGTCATATTCATGTTAGGAAAATGATTATTTAATGGCAAATGACCTGGTTGATGGTGTTTCGTTTAAACGTTTTAAGTTATCTGACCACTATGTTGCTTGTAAAAAGGAAAAACAGAAGAAGAAGTCACACCCATCTAAGTTAATCAATACCATTGGATACTCCACTTGAACGAATTCATATGGATTTGTATGGCCATGTGAATCGTGCGAGTATTGCTGTTCACTGGTATTGTCTAGTCGTCACTAATGATTATTCAAGATATTCATGGGTATTATTTATGAGTTCAAAATATCAGACACTCATTCTGGTTCAAAACTTACTCACTAATTTCGAATCACTATACAAACTAAAAGTGAGATGTACTAGAAGTGATAATGGTACGGAGTTCAAAAATAATGTATTGAATTTCTTTTATGTTCAAAAGGGAATTCGTCGAGAATATAGTGCTCCATATGTACCACAACAGAATGGGGTGGCTGAAAGGAAAAACAGAACATTGATTGAAACAACAAGAATAATGCTTGTACATTCTAAGCTTCCTGTTCAATTCTGGAAAGAGGCTGTGAATACTGCTTGTTACACGCTCAATCATGTTTTGACTCTGAAGAAGCTTCAAAAGATAAGTTATGAACTTTTGAACAAGCGTAAGCCTAATTTAAAGTACTTGGAACCATTTGGGTGTCTGTGTACTATGTTGAAGAAAGATGCGGGAAAATTTGAAGAAAAATCAATTGAAGGTTGCTTCTTCGGTTACACATCACCTAAGAAACTTGTATTTAACTTTACCTCAGGCTGTGTAGAGGAGTGGTACCATGTTTATTGTCAAAGGTATACCACACCTTCCCAAGGTAAGCATTGATCTTCAAAGTTGAAATTCTTTAGGGGAACACCAAGCACCAGCCCATTCTTGACAATGTAGTTCATTTTTCGAAGATGTATATTCCCCATTCTTCGATGCCATAACTCGGACTCAGATTAAGTTGCCTTTGACAGAAGACATGATTCTTCTGATGTCATCTCAGTTGACCTCATATCCATGACGTATGTGTTCTTTTCTCTTAGAGCCTTCATCACCACCCATGCCTCTGGTATCTTGAAACCAGGATACAGAACAATTGCTTCATTTTTGGTAAAGTGCACTGTGTACTCTTTGTCACAAATCTGAGATACGCTCAACAAATTATGCTTCAATTCCTCAACAAAATTCACCTTTTCCAATTTCATTTTTCCATTTGTTACGATTCCAATACCAGTAATTCTACCTCCGCTCTCTCAAGCGAAACTAAATCTTCCTCCTTGAACAAGTTTCCATTCATGTAACAAATTCTTGTTACCAGTCATGTGCCAGGAACAGCCATTATCTACAACCCACAGATTGTTTACAGTCCTGTTCAACTGTTCCTGCACGATTAAAGAAAATGATTAAAATCTGGGAATCTGTTAACTGGCATCCCGTACTTTGGCTGTTCAAAGTCAGTTTGAGAATAATTTCTGTAAGTTCTATAAGGATACCTTCTTGAGAATTGACTATGAGGCCATCCAAACCTTAGAGAATTAACTAAATTATAATTGTTGGTTCGGTTGTTTACTGGGAAAAACTGAGATCGATTTGTTTGAAATCTTGGATTAGTCCAATGTCTAAATTTTGGAGAGTTAACATTCTTACCATTATAGTAATTACTATTAGTTTTATTCTCAGTTTTCGGAGGCCTCATACCTCTGAATCTCTGATTGAGAGGGCAATTAGCAATTAGGTGTCCGATTTGATTGCATCTGAAACAACCCCTGTGTTCAACCTTCGTCTCAACAGTTGTTTCAGATGTTGAGGTTGCATTACTATTCGTTTGTCTAACATATGGTGGGACAAATGGGTTTAGGGGAGAGTTCTTTTCAGTTGGCTTATATTCCTCCCCACGTTTTAGTAACACTACCTCTTCTTTTATCTCACTAGATTCGGATGTCTTGTCCGAATTTGATGAGACAGAACTAGGGACAGAAATCTTAACATTCGAAACAGGCCTAACTTCGGGTTCTTTAACCGAAACTTTAACAGGAACTGTCTGACCAATTTCAACATCAACAGATTTCTGATTACTAGGATCATACGTATAGTTATGGTTATATAGTGGTGGAACTTCAGAATATCCAATTCCCCCTTTTTAACTGGGGAACGTTGAACACTTACGATGTGATCAAGCATTGTTGAGGAGTTTCTAAATTGTTCAATTTTTCTGTTTAATTCCACCACTTTTACCTGGTAATCAGCTATCTGTTTATCCCTGTCAGCAATTAGTTTGGTTTTTTCTTCTAACACTTCATAACTAAGATCAATTACTTGTATTTTTTCAGCTAGACTGGCTTTAAGACTTCTGATATCTTTTTCACTAGCTTTTATTTTTACCGAGTAACTGTTTTCTCTAGTTTTAGTGTAATGATGATCTTCTTTTAATGTTTTAAATTGAGCGTCCAAACTAACAAACTGATCAGTTATTGTTTTCAATTGTTCAGACAGATTTTCAAATTTCATACAAGGGAGTTTAGAACTTACCTCAGAAAGCTGATCGCTCACTTCTGCCATGTAAGCTTGATTTTCTCCCGTCACTTTCTCACTCCCTGCAGTTTCGATGTTCACCAAATTTGCCTGTTCGAAGACTTCCTCAACCTGTAGATTCCAGTTATACCCACTATTGTGTCTAGATACCATAGCCTTATTTTCACTATCTCCCCCATTCTGTTGTGCATGCCTGTTCTGACTACGTTCTTCTCTCTCATTGGTACATTCCTTGGCAAAGTGACCATTTTGTTGACAGTTGAAGCACCGAACCTTTGATTTGTCAAACCCTGGTCTTTCTCCAACAAACTTTCTGCCTGTCTTCTTCATGAATCTCTTAACCCTTCTTACTATCATAGTCATCTGCCATTGCAGGTCCATCTCTTCTAGATCATCAGCATCAATCTGATCATAGTCTTCATCTAAAGTTGCAGGGTCGACTATTTTACCTTTGATGTAATTTTCGTAAGATGCAATGAAGGATGCACAGAGAGCAAACTGCTGTTCGGCTGATTTAACACTTATGGGCATATGTAAGTATATGTTGGTTGGAGCATTTGATGAGAAGTTACCAGTTGTGGCTTGAGGTTTTGAAGAATTACTTCCTCCAGCTACAAAACATACATCACCGTCCAAGTTGAGAGTCACATGACCATCTTGAGTTGAGTTTGAGCTTGAGTCTCCCTTTGAGTAGTAAGTAGTTGATTCTGACCTTGAAGTTGAACTTGAACTAACCTTTGCACCGTACATTCCCGGATCCTGAACCTGATCAGTTGGTGTCTCTTTCCGAACCATGTTTAGTTCAAAAGTTCGTAATTTATTGATTGCTGTTTCCAAATCAATATCGGCAAACTCTTTATCTTTTCTCATCAAAACCGTGTACATTTCCCATTTCGGTGGAAGAGCATCAAGGAGTTTTTCTACTATCTCCTCTTCTTTGTATACAATGGAGTAATTGCTGAGTTCGGTCATCAGGTGATAATATCTTGTGATGATGTCATCGAGTGATTCATTTTTCAAATATTTGAACACCGAGAATTGGGTTTTCAGTAGCTTAATTTTGGATGCGCGTATCCCCACATTACCTTCATATCGGTTTTCTAGAGCTTCCCATAGCTCTCTAGCAGTTTTGTATTTCTTGAAGGTGTGTAGAATCTCTTGTGGAAGAGCCATGGTGATTGCTGCATGAGCTTTACTCTCTGCCTCATACATCTTCTTTTCTTCCTCTTCCATCTTATTGTACTTCTTAATCTGATCACGACCCTCAAACAAGGCCGTTGGTGGAATGTATCCGTCTTGAATGCACACCCACATCTTAGCATCTTAATATTTAACATACTGCTCAAACCGATCTTTCCAAGCCACGAAATCGGTACCCTTAAGCATTTTCGGAGCCTTAGTAGCTGAACCTGCTTCCACCTCCATCTTCACCAGTTCCGTAATGTTTATAGAAGTCATCTTTGAAAGAAATACGACTCGAAAACACAAAGAGACTCAAAAATAACATTTTATTATTCTGAACAGTACCCAGTAGGCGAAGTTATTCTTAACTTCGCTTAAGATTAAGTTCGCTAGAATACTTAACTTCGCTGAAACTCTTAACTTCGCTGAAACTCTTAACTTCGCTTTCTTCTTAAGTTCGCCTGATGTTAACTTCGCTTGATGACAACTTCGCTTATTTAAGCGAACTTGTGAGGCAGGCGAAGTTAATACTAACTTCACTTAAACTTATATCTTCGCCTAAACCCTACAAACAGTGGCGGCAACTTCGCCTGATGAACAAACGGTTTTTGCAGGTTTTAATTTGACGTATTGCGAGGTATGCGAAGGTGTAATGGGTTATATTTGATAGTGGGAGATGAGTAGGACACAAAAACTTGGTATTTCAACGTAAACTCGTTCCGCGAATAGTCAAACGGAACGATTTCTACACTCGTGTGATAATCCCGAACCACACAATCACGAGCAAAAGCTCTGATACCAATTGTAGGTTCCTAGCCGGATCTACACGGAAATATCTCGTATTACGTAGGTGCGGAATCCCTACGTAAGACGATACGAGTGTTAGACGCGATATACGTTAAACCCAAGTACAAAGACACGTTACAATACTCAATAGACACGTTGTATTGCAACTCCTTTAACACGTGATAGCCAAATCACAATTACACGTACTGAACCACTGTTACAAAATAAGCCGTAGCTATACATATATATCATTCGACAACTTCGCCTAACATGCTAGGCGAAGTTGTCAATAACTTCGCTTGTTCCACAAGTTCGCTTATAACAGGCGAACTTGTGAGACAAGTTATCTAAAACACATAAACAAATCCAACTAACACGATTACAGACACTAGATACTGAACTACTGACATCATGCACCAACAGACTCCCCCTTGGCAGTAGCTTCATATCTCTAACTTCAATCACGTGTCTTGTAATCCCAAAACTCGAGTCACCTGTAACGATTCTGGCAAAATCAGGTATACCCTAACCGGTATATACTATTTATGTGTTATTTAATAATGAATATGTGAATTATGATGCGTTTATACGAGTATGTATGATTCATAGTACGAATTATACTCGATTATACAGTTAATCGTATTGGAAATACGATTAACCGATTAACGGTTATTGTAGCCCGAACGATCGGGGATTGCATTATAGACGAAATATATAATATTTAGTGATGTTTGCGAAGTATTAAAGCTTCGGGATAAGTGAATTAAAGCACAGAAAAAGGATTTCGATTTAATGATACGTCGGTACGTTAAACGAAACCTTTAATACCAAACCAAGCAAGAGACGATCGATCAAGCCGAAAAAGATGCACAATTATTAATAATATGATGTTTTAAGTTAATGAAAGTCATGGTTTAAGTTATTGAAGTTTTTAAATCGGTTTTATATAAATTTCCTTTTTAAGCCGAAAAAACGACCGTTTTAGCCTCGTTTTAAGCCGAATTAAACGTTTAACCGAAAAACGAACTGAACCAGATTATCCAAAACATTATCCGGATTTCCAATATCTGAATATGTGGCTTAAAATGGAGATGTGGGTCCCACCCCACCCTCCAAATGGTCCGATCGGACTACCTATCCCCAAACCACATTTCATTTTCTTTTTTTCACAAACACAAATCAACAACCCACCAATTCTCTCAAGATCAAGAACCAAAAACCGAGATTTTTAACAAGAAAAACCGAGGTAAAATTGTGTTATGTACGTGATTATGTTCGTTTCTTGAGTGTTCTTGCAAGAAAATGAGGTTTCCAAGTGAAAAAAGGGTGAAAACCCGAGATGGTACCGATTCTTGCATGATCAAGTGATGTATACGGGTTATACAAGGGATCTTGGTCCAAGAAAGGAGTTAAACGAATCAAAAACGAATTTTTACGGTTAAATCGTTGTTTTTATATCATAACCGAAACCATGAAAGAAATGGCTTGATTGTGGGTGTAACTTGCTTGGTGTGGTGTTATTGTGCTTGTAGGTGTTGTATCTAGTTGCTAGCAAAGGCTAGAAAGCGAGATTCTTGCGATTTGAAGCTAGAAACACAAGGTAGTTCGGTTTTTGTACGGTTTATGAATTTTGGACAGATTGTGATACGTGTAGAGTTAGGTCATGAAATTTTACAGAGGTGTTAGATATATGAAAATATGAGTTCTGTGAATTTTTGGTAATTTTTAGACAAAGGATGAATATTTGGTGAATTTAATGCTCGGTTTTGGCCAAAAATGGTGAAAAATAGTTAAATATTATGAAAAATTCTGGAAAATTTCAGATAAGCTTTTTATAACATGCATAAGTCACACACAAAATTTTAGGTCCGTTGGAGAAGTCTAAGTAGGCTTTTCGGTTAAACAAGTTCTAGGGTTTTCTAGCTCGGTTTTAGTGAAAACGGCATTTAAAAAATGATTTTGGTTCTGGAAAAATTACAGGGAACTATGGAGATGGCAGGGGTCATCCAGGAAAAATTTGGGATTTTTCTAAGATAGCTTGGTATTTGCGACATATTTAGTGTTTAAATGGTGTTTAAAAATAGATAATTAAATGTTAAATATAAAAATTAATTCTGGAAATATTTTTATAAAATTCCCCACTGTCAAAAAGTAATTTGTCCAAAATTTCAAGATCCGAGACTAAACGGATAATTATTTGTGCTAAAACAAACTTTTAAAGCTTTAAACGCGTATACCGGTAAAGTTCGCATAAGCGAGCTGACTGGTATATAAAAACCCTAAAAATGAACTATTTTCATATAATTGAGTTAAACAAGTAAAAATGAATCATCCGAAAATAATTCGGATGATTTGAGTGTTTTCTAACCTATTTAACAGTTTCCGGTACGATAAAAACGGAAACGGGTCCCGCGGCCAAACGGGGCGTCTAAACCAAGCCCTAATTTCACAACTTTAGTTAAATTATCAATTAACAACTATTTTCGGGTCGTGCGTGACCAAACTCATTTTTTGAAACATAAAAATGGATAACCGTGCTAGGCACGCAAAACGGGAAAAACGATTAATAGTAAATCTGACTAGTGAACTCTAAACGATATCACAATCTGAGTCCGGAGAAGTGTTTCTGGGTTAACATTGCCCCCAGAACGGATACAGTACTAGGTTGACAGTGTCCCCAGATGTACCGGTTAACACGGTTACAGTTATATTAATAGTGATTATAAAGTAACGAATTTAGGGATCGTATTACAGATCCGGATTAGTAGCTGTGTATTGTGTACTGCTTGCTACGTTAAGGTGAGTTTCACGAGCCCCTTTTTCTGAATTGTTTTTAAATATTTTCCCGGGGCGGAAAGCATGTTGTTATGGAAATGTTTAAATACATACTGAACGCATGGATTTGCGTGGATTTATATATATTTTATTGTACGGGAATCGTACGGAAATGTACTAAGATGGTAATTGTCTGAGTTGCTAACATTCTAAGGCTCCGGAACACGAGTGATTAACTGAAAACCGGTAGAGTGTGGATAGTACTATTGGTCTGACAAACCCAACTGGTCCGGCATGGATTTGCTGATGTTTCCCAGCCAATTGCACATGTCTATTTTGTTGTTGATATATATTTTGTTATGTAATGTTAGACATAGCGGTTTGGGGCAGTTCCGTGGGCGGGGGATATGCCACGGGGGTTGTGTGTGATAGTCAGAGGTTTCACTTGTGGGCTCAGCATAATTACATCGCTAATATATGATTTTTATAATGATTTGTCACTGTTGTTTAAATTAGTGAAACTCACCAACTATTCGTAGTTGACCCGTTTTCTTTACATGCTTTCTAGGTACTCCCAAGCTGGAATAATTGCTACATGCTTGTTGATGCGTGCTTTTAGTGGAAGCTTAGTGTTCATTTTGTATTAATTATGTTAATGTAACGTTGGTAAAACTTATGTGCTATCGCCTAGACGGTAACTAAACTCGGAACAATGTAATGTGATGTAAATTAATGTAGTGGTGTTTTCTTTATAAACAATGCTGTTGATATCAGATGTGTCTGTTGCATCCCGTTTACGTTTCCGCTGCGGTTACGGGGTGTTACAGAACTTGGTATCAGAGCCATTGGTTATAAAGAATTAGGATGTCTTTAAAAGATACCTAAAATATAACTAGTAGCTCAAGTATTATAGGATCTGAATATCAACTAATAATATATAGTGACGAGATCTGGATGAACTTGGATGGACAAGTGATTTACCATGGTCCGGAACATAATAACAGACTTGTCCGCACGAGGGAATTCAGGGAAAGTCACGGGGAACATTAATAGGTAAAATCGGCAACATATGTGTAAGTATATGATAATATTTTTATATGACAAGGTTGTATAAATGTGTGTATACTAATTTAATTATGATTTACATTATGGAAGGAACTATATGTTTGCTAACTTGTGTACAGGAAGGGATGTCGAGATCAAGAAGTTTTTCAGTGGAGGAGGACCCGGAGGAGGTCAGTTCCGGGGACTCTAGGAGTTTACGCTTAGCTTCCAGCACTGAGCCTACTGAGACTAGCCATAGGAGTGCTAGCTTGCCCTCCCCTGCTAGGGTTGCCAGATCCCCCACCCCACCCGCACCAAAGGTCACCCTTACCCCTCCCAGACCCGGTCCCCGCCTCACGGCGCGGATCATTGTCCCTTATGTCCCACCTACCTCCACCCCACCCAGACCCACTTACCACAGGGGCGAGTCCTCCTGCCTCCAGCCTGAGCCTGTGCCTCCACCCGTGTGGGGTACCCCCAGGCCGGAGAGGGATGAGCGTCCCTCCTCCGAGGCTGCATGGCTTCGAGTGCTCCATGATCAGGTGGTTGATCACACCGTCGCTTTGACGGTGGGTATTCAGAGGAGGAATCACTTGGCGGACTGCGTACTGGACAGCCAGTACGCGATTGGTCAGCTGAGGAGGGAGGGTGCATACTCCCAGTGGATGATTGACCGGATGGAGACACGGATCCTGGGTTTGATGGCGGTGTTAGTAGTGATGGTGGCAGTGATAGTGTGGTTGGTATACCACCATGTTTAGATCATGTTAGGGTGGTAGTAGTCAGGGTCCGCTTTTTGATACTCTGTGTAAGCAGTCAGTGGCGATGCTAACATAGAGTGAATCTTGGGTAGTTATAGTACAGCCACTAGCCCATAGGGGGTCTCTTTTTTGTTTGGGAATATTATTGTAGATATTTTTGATGTATCATTCAAGCACTGACCCATAGTGGGTTATGTCGAAATGATGCCGATGTAGGTCTGATGTATGAAAACTTAATCTATGGGCTGACGTTAATGTAATGTGTACTGATGTTTATTAATGAATGGAATATGTGTTGTGTATCGAGATTGGAATTTGTATTAATTATATGTATTTTTCTTAATGTTGTGTAGAATGGCACCTAAACGGTCAGCTCAAATGTCAGAAGTGGATGTGAGTCGTCTGATTGCTCGACAGTTAGAGGCGGCGATACCGGATATAGTATCGCGCATCGCCGCCAGTATTAACAACACGACCAATCCAGGCCCTGCGAGCAATCAAACGACTACCAATAATGCTGGGGAACAAAATGTTAATCCTCCACCGAACGGTAACCCGATTCCGAGTAATGACGCGCCGCCTAGGGTGGTCGTTACAGACAGTAATGGCCCTATGCCCAGTGTAGAAACGAACCGCACTGAACCGACTCCTGCAACAAGGGGATGTTCAATTAAAGATTTTATGTTGTGCAAGCCCCTAGAATTTAGCGGGTCTGAGGGACCCAATGGGTTGGTTAAGTGGATTGAGAAAATAGAGTCGGTTGTGAACATCAGTAACTGCCCTAAGGAGTACATTGTTAAGTATGCTACCTGCACGTTCACGGACCATGCCTTGACATGGTGGAACACAATAGTGCAAACTCGCGGTCAGGCAGCGACAAACCGCATGACCTGGGCAGAACTCAAAGCCCTTGTATTGGAACATTTCTGCCCAAAAAACGAACTGCAGAAGTTAGAAAACGAGTTGTGGAACTTGGAGATGCAGGGGGCAGACCACTTGGGTTATACGAATCGATTTAATGAATTGTCGCGGTTGGTGCCTTGGTTGGTCACCCCTGAGTCAAAGAGGGTTGAGCGTTATATATGGGGACTAACTCCAGTAGTGAGGAGTATAGTCAACGCTGGAGGACACCAGACGTTTGAGGGTGCGGTGAAACAAGCTGGTATCGTCACATACGATTTTGTGAGGAGTGGGTCACTGAAGGTGGCAGGAGAGCCTGCTGGGGGAAAGCGAGGTACGTACGACAGTAGGATCCAGGAGAAGCAGCAAAATAAACGTGCTAGGCCCGCTGCCCAGAACTACGCCATGACTAGTTCAGGCGGAAGGCAGGAACCGCAGACAAGGACGTTTCCTAGGTGTGGGAAATGCGGTTACCAGCATGGTGGCGAGTGTAGGGGGGTAGTGTGCCATCGGTGTGGCAAGAATGGGCACTACGCACAGAGTTGTAGGACAAACCTGAACAATCTGACCCGACAACCGCAACCTATCCATGCGCAGCCATTTAGGACCCAACCAGCCCGACAACAATACCCACAAGGAAACCAAACGATGACCACCAGCCGTGCTTGCTTTGAATGCGGCAGCACAGATCACTTCAAGAGAAACTGTCCGAAACTGAACCAGGGAGGGAATGGGAGGCAAACCATGGGTCAGGCATCGTCGTCCAATCCGGCGAGAGGTCGAGCATTTGTGATGGGGGCGAATGAAGCACGCTAGGACCCCAGCGTAGTGACAGGTACATTCCTCGTCTCTGATCATTACGCTTCTGTATTATTTGATACGGGCGCTGATAGAAGTTTTGTCTCTGTTAATTTCCTATCGATAGCAAACCTTCCGATTAGTGAACCTATAGAACCTTATACCGTAGAAGTCGCTAACGGTAAAACCATGATAGTTAATCAGATAGTTCGGAATTGCCCTTTTATTCTGAACGATCAAACTTTCCTGATTGACTTATTACCGGTAGAATTAGGTAGTTTTGATGTGATAGTGGGAATGGATTGGTTGGCACGCAACAAAGTAGAAATAAACTGTGAAAAGAAAATCGTCAAGATCCGGGTGTCGGATGACGAAGAGGTGTTAGTGCAAGGAGAGAAGTCGGGCACAGTGATACCATTTATATCCCACCTCAAGGTGTTAAAATATATACACCAGGGATGCGTGGCGTATCTAGCAAGCTTGACGGCCACAGATTCTGATGAGAAACGGGTGGATGATATCCCGGTGGTAAGCGAGTTTCCACAAGTTTTCCCAGAAGAACTTCCTGGATTACCGCCAACCCGACAGGTCGAATTCAGAATCGATTTATTACCTCAAGCTGGCCCTGTTGCTAAAGCGCCCTACCGACTTGCACCGTCCGAGATGCAAGAATTATCCAATCAGTTGCAAGAATTGTTGGATAAAGGATTTATACGTCCTAGTTATTCCCCGTGGGGTGCACCTGTATTATTCGTGAAAAAGAAGGACGGGAGCCTTAGAATGTGCATTGATTACAGGGAGTTAAACAAGTTAATAATTAAAAATAGGTACCATCTTCCCCGAATTGATGACCTATTTGACCAGCTGCAAGGTGCGAGCTATTTCTCAAAGATCGATCTTAGATCGGGTTACCATCAGGTTAGAATTCAGAAAGAAGATATCCCAAAAACCGCATTCCGGACTCGCTACGGCCATTATGAGTTCTTAGTTATGCCTTTCGGGCTAACAAATGCGCCGGCAGTGTTCATGGACCTCATGAATCGAGTCTGTAAACCTTATCTCGACAAATTCGTCATCGTGTTTATTGACGATATTCTGATTTACTCGAAAAGTAAAGAAGAGCACGAGCAACACTTGAGAATAATTTTAGAGCTTCTTAATCAGGAGAAGTTGTATGCAAAATTCTCCAAGTGTAACTTCTGGTTACAAGAAGTGCAATTCCTCGGTCACGTTGTAAACCATCAAGGAATACACGTTGATCCGAGTAAGATCGAAGCAATTAAGAATTGGCAAGCGCCTAAAACGCCAAAGGAAATCCGCCAATTCTTAGGCTTAGCCGGATATTATCGTCGATTTATAGAAAACTTTTCCAGCATCGCGCAACCTTTAACTCTCCTGACTTAAAAGGATCGAAGGTATGAATGGGGAGAAGAGCAGGAAACGGCGTTTCAAACGTTAAAGCAAAAATTATACCAAGCGCCGATTTTAAGTCTCCCCGATGAAGACGATGGCTTTGTCGCGTATTGTGACGTATCTCGTAGAGGGTTAGGATGCGTGCTGATGCAGAATAATAAGGTTATAGCCTATGCTTCCCGACAGTTAAAAGTACATGAGAAGAATTACACTACTCATGACTTAGAACTGGGAGCGGTTATCTTCGCACTTAAAATCTGGAGACATTATCTCTACGGTACGAAGTGCACCATCTTCATCGATCATAAAAGTTTGCAATACATATTCGATCAGAAAGAACTGAATATGAGACAACGAAGATGGGTCGAGTTGTTGAGCGACTATGACTGTGACATCCGTTATCACCCTGGCAAGACTAACGTCGTAGCCGATGCCTTGAGTAGGAAAGATCGAATTAAGCCATTGCGAGTGCGAGCACTGGGGATGATAGTCCAGTCGAACCTTTCGGACCTGATCTGAGTTGCTCAACGTGAGGCGTTGAAAGAGGAACAATTGGAGAATGAGGGACTTTACGGCAATGAGAAGAATTTCGAACAGCGCGTGGACGAAATTCTCTATTTCAAAAGTCGGATTTGGATCCCGACCCTCCATGACCTTCGTCAATTAATCATGGACGAATCGCATAGATCAAAATATTCCATACATCCGGGATCGGATAAGATGTACAAGGATGTGAAGGAGTTCTACTGGTGGCCGGGTATGAAAAAGGATATCGCAACGTATGTCGGTAAATGTACGACTTGTGCGAGAGTTAAGGCAGAGCACCAGAAACCCTCGGGAATGTTATAACAACCGGAAATTCTCGAATGGAAGTGGGAGCAAATCACGATGTATTTTGTGACACATCTTCCTAAAACGTCCCGAGGACATGATGCAATTTGGGTAATCGTGGATCGATTAACCAAATCGGCACATTTTATTCCGATTAGGAATAATTATAACACTGAGAGACTTGCGCAAATTTATATAAATGAAATTGTGTTTCGTCATGGGATACCCATCTCGATCATCTCCGATCGGGATAGCCATTTCACCTCCAATCTTTGGCAAGCTGTCCAAGAAGCGCTGGGAACGCGCATTGATCTAAGCACAGCTTACCACCCTCAGACCGATGGTCAGTCTGAGAGGACCATCCAAACCCTGGAGGATTTGCTTCGTGCATGCGTACTGGATTTTAAAGGAAATTGGGATCAACATCTCCCACTCGTTGAATTTTCCTATAATAACAGTTACCATAGCAGTATAAAGGCAGCGCCTTACGAAGCATTGTATGGTCGGAAGTGCCGATCACCACTCTGCTGGACTGAAGTGGGCGACACTCAGGTTATTAGATCAGACCTGGTCCAGGAAACGACCAGCAAAATCCTTGAAATTAGGAACAATCTGAAGGCCGCGCGGGATCGGCAGAAGAGTTATGCCGATACCCGTAGAAAACCGTTGTCATTTGAGAAAGGTGATAAAGTGTATTTGAAAGTATCACCTTGGAAGGGTGTAGTCAGATTTGGATAGGCGGGGAAGTTAGCCCCAAGATATATTGGACCCTTCAATATTACTGCAAAAATCGGTCCCGTAGCGTACCGATTAGAGCTACCCGATGAACTGAGTGCAGTTCACAACGTGTTTCACGTATCGAACTTGAAAAGATGTCTGGCGGATGAGACATCGGTGTTACCTTTAGAGGGTGTCCAAATAAATGGTAAACTCAATTTCGTAGAGGAACCCGTAGAAATAGTAGAAGGAAAAATCAAGCAACTTAGACACAACAAGATTTCGTTGGTCAAAGTTAGATGGAATTCGCAACGTGGCCCAGAATATACATGGGAGCGAAAGGACGAATTCCGGAAGAAAATACCCCCATCTATTTCCACAAAAAGAAGTAGTCGTCGCGTAAAAATTTCGAGAACGAAATTTCTTTTACGGGGGGAGAATGTAACGATTCTGGCAAAATCAGGTATACCCTAACCGGTATATACTATTTATGTGTTATTTAATAATGAATATGTGAATTATGATGCGTTTATACGAGTATGTATGATTCATAGTACGAATTATACTCGATTATACAGTTAATCGTATTGGAAATACGATTAACCGATTAACGGTTATTGTAGCCCGAACGATCGGGGATTGCATTATAGACGAAATATATAATATTTAGTGATGTTTGCGAAGTATTAAAGCTTCGGGATAAGTGAATTAAAGCACAGAAAAAGGATTTCGATTTAATGATACGTCGGTACGTTAAACGAAACCTTTAATACCAAACCAAGCAAGAGACGATCGATCAAGCCGAAAAAGATGCACAATTATTAATAATATGATGTTTTAAGTTAATGAAAGTCATGGTTTAAGTTATTGAAGTTTTTAAATCGGTTTTATATAAATTTCCTTTTTAAGCCGAAAAACGACCGTTTTAGCCTCGTTTTAAGCCGAATTAAACGTTTAACCGAAAAACGAACTGAACCAGATTATCCAAAACATTATCCGGATTTCCAATATCCGAATATGTGGCTTAAAATGAAGATGTGGGTCCCACCCCACCCTCCAAATGGTCCGATCGGACTACCTATCCCCAAACCACATTTCATTTTCTTTTTTTCACAAACACAAATCAACAACCCACCAATTCTCTCAAGATCAAGAACCAAAAACCGAGATTTTTAACAAGAAAAACCGAGGTAAAATTGTGTTATGTACGTGATTATGTTCGTTTCTTGAGTGTTCTTGCAAGAAAATGAGGTTTCCAAGTGAAAAAAGGGTGAAAACCCGAGATGGAACCGATTCTTGCATGATCAAGTGATGTATACGGGTTATACAAGGGATCTTGGTCCAAGAAAGGAGTTAAACGAACCAAAAACGAATTTTTACGGTTAAATCGTTGTTTTTATATCATAACCGAAACCATGAAAGAAATGGCTTGATTGTGGGTGTAACTTGCTTGGTGTGGTGTTATTGTGCTTGTAGGTGTTGTATCTAGTTGCTAGCAAAGGCTAGAAAGCGAGATTCTTGCGATTTGAAGCTAGAAACACAAGGTAGTTCGGTTTTTGTACGGTTTATGAATTTTGGACAGATTGTGATACGTGTAGAGTTAGGTCATGAAATTTTACAGAGGTGTTAGATATATGAAAATATGAGTTCTATGAATTTTTGGTAATTTTTGGACAAAGGATGAATATTTGGTGAATTTAATGCTCGGTTTTGGCCAAAAATGGTGAAAAATAGTTAAATATCATGAAAAATTCTGGAAAATTGCAGATGAGCTTTTTATAACATGCAAAAATGGTGATTATAAAGTAACGAATTTAGGGATCGTATTACAGATCCGGATTAGTAGCTGTGTATTTTGTACTGCTTGCTACGTTAAGGTGAGTTTCACGAGCCCCTTTTTCTGAATTGTTTTTAATTATTTTCCCGGGGCGGAAAGCATGTTGTTATGGAAATGTTTAAATACATACTGAACGCATGGATTTGCGTGGATTTATATATATTTTATTGTACGGGAATCGTACGGAAATGTACTAAGATGGTAATTGTCTGAGTTGCTAACATTCTAAGGCTCCGGAACACGAGTGATTAACTGAAAGCCGGTAGAGTGTGGATAGTACTATTGGTCTGACAAACCCAACTGGTCCGGCATGGATTTGCTGATGTTTCCCAGCCAGTTGCACATGTCTATTTTGTTGTTGATATATATTTTGCTATGTAATGTTAGACATAGCGGTTTGGGGCAGTTCCGTGGGCGGGGGATATGCCACGGGCCCGTGGGCGGGGGATATGCCACGGGGGTTGTGTGTGATAGTCAGAGGTTTCACTTGTGGGCTCAGCATAATTACATCGCTAATATATGATTTTTATAATGATTTGTCACTGTTGTTTAAATTAGTGAAACTCACCAACTATTCGTAGTTGACCCCGTTTTCTTTACATGCTTTCTAGGTACTCCCAAGCTGGAATAATTGCTACATGCTTGTTGATGCTTGCTTTTAGTGGAAGCTTAGTGTTCATTTTGTATTAATTATGTTAATGTAACGTTGGTAAAACTTATGTGCTATCGCCTAGACGGTAACTAAACTCGGAACAATGTAATGTGATGTAAATTAATGTAGTGGTGTTTTCTTTATAAACAATGCTGTTGATATCAGATGTGTCTGTTGCATCCCGTTTACGTTTCCGCTGTGGCTACGGGGTGTTACAGAACCCGTCTTCAAGCATGAACTCCTTCTCTGACACAAACGGAAACTACTCTCTGATAATTCTTGTCTTCTTCTTTCCATGCCGGAATATAGAATATCTTTTTCTCGTTCAGCACCTGCAAGTCAGCTTGAGACAAATTCACCAAGTGCATTGGATCATACACTCTCAGCAACTCTTGTTCATCTTCATCCTCCATCACCGCTTCAGCTGTTTCACTATCGACATACCACCATTTCAGATTCTTTAGGACATCCTTGGGCATCTGTTTCATCGGCACTTCTTTTAAACACCGGATCAGCTTATACTCCATAATCATCCAAGGCTTGCCATCAGCTCTCATACCTCTGTCTTTATCTTCAACGAGCTTTCCTTTCTGCGGTTTTAATAAGTTGAACTTTTTCTCTTTGATGTTTTCTTTCCACACGATCTTTCCAATAATCCTAGCCATATTATCATCACTCCTGTTTATCAACCCCAACTTGGCTAAGTCCTTCACCTCACACTCCGGCAAGGTATTAAACTATCTCAACAATCTTTTGAAATACTGTACTCCGTCAAAGCGTTTAATCACAAATAGTTTCAACTGTTCATCATATAACCAGCATATAATCCCCTTCTTTCAGCATATCCTTTGATGTTGTAACTCTTCTTGAACATAGTAGGAACCGCCGGTTTCTTTGTCTTTACGAACCATTGAACGTAGCCTTCTTTCCATCTCGGCTGCTCTTCCCAATCAGTCTCATCGTTTCCCATATCTTGACCCATATCTGACTTATCAACTTCGGGAATTTCATGCTCAATGTTATCCTCCACAATCTCTCCTTCTTCACCCTCACTGTCAATCACAATACCAGCCCCAATCTTCTCAATCTCCTCAATCGGTAACACATCGTCGTCACCTGCAACATCAACATCCAACACCTCCTCAGCATCCACTACCACCACATCATCACCCCCCGATTCACCAGTTGCACCAGTAGACTCCCCCTGAGATGTGGAAGTCCCAAGAGCTTGTTCACTTCTTGGTAACTCACCACCTGCACCTTTCGATGCATTGGGATCATCGTCTCGATCATTCCTCTTCTTCGTCCTCAACTCGTCACCTTTGCAGCTCGTCTCCCCCTGAGATGCCAAGAACTGTTTCAAGGCATCAAAAAGTTTTCTGTGCTCAATCAGGAGGGACGACTAAATCTGATTCTCTGCAACAAGGCGCTGAATAGCGTGAGTCTGGATCAGATTTATTCTCGACTGCTCCGCCATGACCCTTTCAAAAGCTGTTATTCTTTCCGAGTCAGATAAGGTTGCATCAAAATCAAACCTCATATGTGAAATGTCTTGAGCGTACGAATGAGGGATTCCCAAGGTAACCGGCACATCAGAAACAGGCGTAAAAGTAACCGCAGGTGGTATCGTAACAGACAACCCTGCAGTGGCAAACAGTGTCGACTCAACAAATCTTGCAACGACCTCCGATGGAGTTAGAGTTGGAGGTGGCAAGGACACAATTTCTGGAGCCGAGAGCTGAAATGTAGTGGGTGGTATGCCAAAGGAGGATGAGGTAGTCAACACGGCAACACCCGAGGTGATCGGTCCTGTAACTGTCAACGATGTAGGGACCATAGTCATACCAGACAGTGCGGGTGGAGAAAAACGAACCACCCTCGAGCTCTCACCAGCTCCCGATCCTTCACCCGTTCTTGCCCTTCTCGCTCGACGAACCAACCGATGTAAATCCTCCTCAAAGTCTGATTCACTGGCATCTGTGTCTTTCTTTCTCTTCCCATGAATTCTTTCTTGAGTAATCAGAATCTGACTTGCTTCAGCAACATCATCATCTGAGGAATCAGAATCAGTTCTTTCAGAATCAGCCACAGTCGTAGCTGCCATCGACACATCCACACTAGAAACCTGTGCAGCCGAGACCTGTATCTCTTCCTCTGTATCAACACGTTCCATATCGAAAAATCCTTGACCGCCGAAAGCAGCTTCAAGGTCGACGTGTTCCTCCGGTGCCACAACAGGAGCAACAGGAAGAGATTGCTGTACCACAGGTGGTGGTTGAGGTGCTCCAGCCTGTTGCGGTGCCAGATCCCGAAACTCGTCCCCACGAGCTGCAACATGCTCCGGGTTGATCAAGTACCCAAATAACGGAGTATGTCGAGGACGGAGCTCTGGTTTACTTCTAGCACTTCATGATCTACATTGGGCGAAGATTCTCTTGCTGACACTCTCCACATACCGAATCGGACGGCGCTGAGGTAGCGTATGAGCCACGTGGTTCAAGATCATTTGTAAAAATCTTGGATACATCAAGAATCTCTCACGCGCCACCGCTCGTCTCTGACGGTCTATCTCATAGAACACCATCTGACTGAAGCTATAACACTTGTTGTAAGTCAGTGCTGTCATTGCCGACTGCATCGTCTCACCCATTCCATCCGTACCAGCCTTTCAACCCGACATGCACACGATCATCACGTGCATGAGAAAGCGCCATTGATCTAACAAAAACCCCTTGCGTCTCTGAGTATCCCCCAATGGACCAGAATAGACCATTCTTAAAAAAGCACCATCTCTGATTGGAGCCACGAAGTCTGTAGGATCATCTCTCGTTTCATCCCCAAACTGCAAAGCAACCCGTATCTGTTCTGATGAGAACTACACTTCCTGATTGTTAACTGTTGCACGCATAACTGGGGGCTCGACTCTGCAATCATATTCAACCGTCTGCCAGAAATCTTCTATGTTTGGTAAAGAGATGGGCAGAGTTGTAGTAATAGCATGGAAGATACGCGAGCTGATAAGAAAAGTGATGATCTCGCGATAATCATCAACACCGGTCTCATCCGGGTCCAAAGTGATGTACATATTATGCCCCGGGAAAAACTGACGATTGTTATCACCGCCTTCGTCACCACCAGCACCACCGGCTCCTGCTACAGCTGCCATATCTGCACCACAAACGGTCTAAGTTAGAGAATCGTCAAAGCCGAGCATAACTTCTCCTATTACCATGAGCAAAGTTAAGATAAACTTTAGTGTACAGGCGAAGTTAGATATTGGGCGAAGTTGAGCACAACTTCGCCTATACAATAACTTCGCCTGACAACAGATTAATCTTTTAAATAATGTAAAGCTTCAGGCAAAGTTAAGCCCATAACTTCGCCTAATCATAACTTCGCCCCTTGAACAACTTCGCCCCTGATTAATTAAAATATAAAGTAACAGGCGAAGTTAAGCCTTAGGCGAAGAACTTCGCCTAAACTATAACTTCGCCTGAACTGAAACGGCAAAGGTTTAGACGGCCAAACGATGTGAATTTGGTGAATTTGGTGATTGTGGACAATAAAGACATGATACTAAAGAGATCTAGACGATCACATTAGTTACGAACACGTTAAAATAAGTTTGAAAAGTGGGTGTTTAAAGGTTAGCATGAACGAGGTCTCGAATCGGACCGAAACGACATCGTGATTAACATTGATTATACATTATCTCGACCCTACACACCTTTAATACGGGTTGAATTTAAGGAATTAATAACAAGGTTTGATTCGATTGACAAGTTCGCCGAGGATTGTTATGATAAGTTCGCCTGGGTTTAGTAAAATTATGTAAACAGTTGACCAAGTTGACCCTTATATAGGGCAGAACATTACACAGACGAAGTTAGGGTTAACTTCGCTTACCCCTTAACTTCGCCTAGTAACAAGTTCGCCCTTTCACAACTTCGCTTATTCTTAAACTTGCAAAACAGACCCTTATACGTTTGAACATTATTCAATTTCCTTTAAAACCTTCCTTTAAAGAGTTACATGTTACGATCAAAGACCAAGTAACCAGGTATTAAACCATAAAACAAAACATGCAATGAAAATGTTAGAAATGAAGTACACGGGATCAAATTTCAGTCTTGGCGGGGACAAGAATGTTTTAGAAAAGATCCGAACAGGAATCATACTAATTGGATGGCTGTCACATAGGTCCATGTTCAGCTGTATTATGACATAAAGAACAGGTTGTAAGCAGGTAAACAAACTTAGTATGGTTTTCATCGCTTCTGTGATACGGATTAGGTTCAATTAAGCTCAAAATACAAACGTACAACACATCAGAGAAGTGATGTCTCCTATCTATTCTCAAAGCGTATTTGGCTTTCCCCAAGTCACCCCGAGTTGACCTCGACCCGTAGTGTCTGATTAAGCTGTAAATACATCTTGATCTTTTAGAGTCTTCGTCTCGTTCTCGTTCTTGCCTCTTGATTGATAAGTATTACATAATAGACTTCAAAAGGCTTAATAATAATTTTTTTTAATGATTTACATAGCCTCAAACAGTAGACTACTGCAAGTCCCGAATCTGGATCACTTCAGTTTCTTGACACATTATGTTCTCGCGAATCAGAAAACTCACGGGCTCGTGTATGACTGGGTAATCACTTTTCTGCCTATCATTCGAAAAGATATATATGGAGACATACACAACTCTTAATGAGTTGTCCCTTTAAATCGAGAAGATTTAGTTAGTATCACTTCTACTTTTACGCACCATAAAAAGCTACCATAACATACAATGACTGTTCTAGAGTCTTTTAGGCCTAATAACTTCACTAGTTAAGCACACAAAAATAGTTCGTGTATCACTTTCCAAGGTTGGATCAATTTTCATATAAACATTGTATAGAAACTTCTTACGAAGTAGTAGACTTGAAAAATTATTTCATCTCCCGAGAAAAATATAAATTCTATCGCCCCGATCAAGTCAAAGTCATCAGGTAAACGGCTATCCTGAAGATCCAATGGATCAGCCGGACCGACCACATACGAATATGCGTCCTTTTAACTAAGTATGAACGACAATTTTTCAGCGACGGAATAAAAACACATCATAAAACGCCCCAGTCGCTTTCAGTCATCTGGTTAATGGCTATCCTCATAATCTACTGGTAGAAGTGAGGACCAAACACATCCGAAGATATGTCCTTCAAACTGAAGCAACCGACATACTTCTAAGCGTTAGTGACGTTTTTTTTTTAAGTAAAAACGAAAAAAAACGGTTACTCGGGATTGATCATCCCATTAAACTCAACAAGGTTTTGAAAACGAGTTCTGTCAAACGCTTTAGTAAAAAGATCAGCGAAATTATCAAACGAATCAACCTTTTCGAGCACTATTAATTTCTTCTCAGCACAATCCCATATAAAATGATGACGAATGTCAATGTGTTTAGTTTTGCTGTGCTTTACGGGATTGTTAGTTACTGAGATCGCTGCAGTGTTATCAATGCAAATAGGAGTTTGAGTGAAATTCAGACCGTAATCGCGCAATTTCTGTTGTATCCAAAGAACCTGGGAGCAGCAGTTTGATGCAGCCATGTACTCTGCTTCACAGGTAGAAATGGCTACAGAGGTCTGCTTTTTGCACTGCCAAGACACCAATCTTCCTCCCAGAAACTGGCATCCACCGGTTGTCGACTTCCGATTTTGATTGCAACCTCCATAGTCAGAATCCGTGTAAGCAACCAAGTCCAGGTCTCCCCCTTTCGTGTACCACAATCCCAGCTTAGGCTTGCCTTTGAGATACCGCAATATTCTCTTCACTCCCTTCATGTGAGATTCCTTTGGGCTTGCCTGAAATCGAGCATAGAGACAAACTGCAAACATAATGTCAGGTCTAGATGCAGTTAAATACATTAAATAAGCTATGATTGCTCGATATTGGGTGGGGTCCACATCTGCGTCACTGTCTGAATCAGCACCCAGCTTGTGGTTGACGCAAACCGGAGTATCAAATGGAGTGCTGTCCTCCATCTTGAAGCATTTGAGAACGTCTTGGACATATTTAGTTTGATGGATGAACATCCCATCTTTCTTCTGATCGACCTGCAATCCTAAAAAGAACGTTAATTCACCCATTGCGCTAATTTCAAACCTCCTTTTCATGACTTCTTCAAATTCCTGACACATGGCTACTTTTGAAGCAGCAAAGATGATGTCGTCCACGTAGACTTGAACTAGGAGAAAATCTCCCCCCTGTCTCTTGACAAATAGCTTGCTGTCGATCTTTCCTCTTTCGAACCCATTCTCAAGTAAGTAATCAGACAAGGTTGCGTACCAGGCACGAGGGGCCTGATGTAGTCCATATAGCGCTTTACTTAACTTGTACACGTGATCAGGAAATTCTGGGTCAGGAAAACCTGGAGGCTGCTCAACGTATACAACCTCATCGACTTTACCGTTAAGAAACGCACTTTTCACATCTAACTGGAACACCTTCAACTCATTGTGTGCAGCAAATGCCAAAAACAAACGAATCGCTTCCAATCTTGCCACATGAGCAAACACTTCATTGTAGTCGATTCCTTCCTGCTGATTAAACCCTTTAACGACCAGCCTCGCCTTGTTCCTGATAATTATCCCTTTCTCATCTCTCTTGCATTTGAAAACCCATTTGGTGCCAATCGCATGCACATTATTCGGTTTTGCAACCAATTTCCATGCCTCCATCTTCTTGAACTGGGCTAACTCTTCTTGCATGGCTTCGACCCACGAGCTGTCTTTTAGAGCCATTTGATAGTTCTTTGGTTCATTCTGGCTGATGAAGCAGGTGTACAAGCACTCGTTAATGATACCTGTTTCTTTAATGCTTGCGTAAACACAGGTGTGCTCATTCAAGCTTCATCTTGTTTGTACACCATCAGACAGATCACCTATCACGTTCTCTAAAGGGTGATTTTTGTGAACACCAGTAGTTGGGACCGAACTGACCTGAAGATTATCTTCCAGGTTCGAAGAGAGTTCATCAATGGGAGATTGTTGTTGAGAGTGAAAAGGGTTGTAAAATTCTTCTTCAGTAGAGGTGGCAGGAGCATTAATTTCACTTGATGTGGAAGGTTGACTTTCATTGTATCGTGGACGTTGCACAATATTTTCCTCCTCGTTATACATGATATGTGAAGCAATTTTCTCATCAACTTCTGCACAATCCAAGTAAGGCACATTAAAAGATTTAAACAGTCTATCATAGTCAAAAGCTTCAGCAGGTCCCGTGCTGGGCATTGGTGGTTTGTAACTCGTGATGTCGGTGTTACATACCACTTCAACCTTGCTGTTCGATAAATTAAAGACTCTTCTATTGGGTGTCCCAACAACATATCCGACTAAAATACCTTCGTCGGCTTTCTCACCAAATTTAGAGTTTGTCTTTAATATCGTACATGGGGACCCGAATGGTTCGAGACCATTCAAGTTTGGCTTTCGACCATGCATAAGTTCATAACAAGTTTTATTTAGCCGTTTAACAGTTAAAACACGATTAAGGATATAACAGGCTGTGGCAACTGCTTCAGCCCAGAACACCACAGGAAGCTTAGCATCAGCCAGCATGGTTCTGGCTCCTTCAATTAGCGTCCTGTTCTTCCTCTCAGCCACCCCATTTTGTTGCGGAGTATACGGGGCGCTGTACTGGTGTTCTATCCCTTTCTGTAAGCTGAACAGCTCCATCTAGTAGTTTTTGAACTCTGTCCCATTATCACTCCTGATGTACTTAACCTTTCTCCCCATAATATTCTCAACCTTGGTAATCAAGTTAATTACCAACTGAACCGTCTCATCCTTTGTCTTCAGAAAATACACCCAAGAGTATCGCGAGTAATCATCAGTTACTACCAAGCAGTATGAAGTTCCACCAAGACTCTTTACATTCACGGGACCAAAGAGATCCATGTGAAGTAGGTCTAGTGTACTGACAATTGAGTTAACCATCTTGGAGTGATGAGGTTTCTTGTGTTGTTTTCCCTTCTTGCACGATAAGCATTGATCTTCAAAGTTGAAATTCTTTAGGGGAACACCAAGCACCAGCCCATTCTTGACAATGTAGTTCATTTTTCGAAGATGTATATGCCCCATTCTTCGATGCCATAACTCGGACTCAGATTCAGTTGCCTTTGACAGAAGACATGATTCTTCTGATGTCATCTCAGTTGACCTCATATCCATGACGTATGTGTTCTTTTCTCTTGGAGCCTTCATCACCACCCATGCCTCTGGTATCTTGAAACCAGGATACAGAACAATTGCTTCATTTTTGGTAAAGTGCACTGTGTACTCTTTGTCACAAATCTGAGATACACTCAACAAATTATGCTTCAATTCCTCAACAAAATTCACCTTTTCCAATTTCATTTTTCCATTTGTTACGATTCCAATACCAGTAATTCTACCTCCGCTCTCTCAAGCGAAACTAACTCTTCCTCCTTGAACAAGTTTCCATTCATGTAACAAATTCTTGTTACCAGTCATGTGCCGGGAACTGCCATTATCTACAACCCACAGATTGTTTACAGTCCTGTTCAACTGTTCCTGCACGATTAAAGAAAATGATTAAAATCTGGGAATCTGTTAACTGGCATCCCGTACTTTGGCTGTTCAAAGTCAGTTTGAGAATAATTTCTGTAAGTTCTATAAGGATACCTTCTTGAGAATTGACTATGAGGCCATCCAAACCTTAGAGAATTAACTGAATTATAATTGTTGGTTCGGTTGTTTACTGGGAAAAACTGAGATCGATTTGTTTGAAATCTTGGATTAGTCCAATGTCTGAATTTTGGAGAGTTAACATTCTTACCATTATAGTAATTACTATTAGTTTTATTCTCAGTTTTCGGAGGCCTCATACCTCTGAATCTCTGATTGAGAGGGCAATTAGCAATTAGGTGTCCGATTTGATTGCATCTGAAACAACTCCTGTGTTCAACCTTCGTCTCAACAGTTGTTTCAGATGTTGAGGTTGCATTACTATTCGTTTGTCTAACATATGGTGGGACAAATGGGTTTAGGGGAGAGTTCTTTTCAGTTGGCTTATATTCCTCCCCACGTTTTAGTAACACTACCTCTTCTTTTATCTCACTAGATTCGGATGTCTTGTCCGAATTTGATGAGACAGAACTAGGGACAGAAATCTTAACATTCGAAACAGGCCTAACTTCGGGTTCTTTAACCGAAACTTTAACAGGAAATGTCTGACCAATTTCAACTTCAACAGATTTCTGATTACTAGGATCATACGTATAGTTATGGTTATATAGTGGTGGAACTTCAGAATATCCAATTCCCCCTTTTTAACTGGGGAACGTTGAACACTTACGATGTGATCAAGCATTGTTGAGGAGTTTCTAAATTGTTCAATTTTTCTGTTTAATTCCACCACTTTTACCTGGTAATCAGCTATCTGTTTATCCCTGTCAGCAATTAGTTTGGTTTTTTCTTCTAACACTTCATAACTAAGATCAATTACTTGTATTTTTTCAGCTAGACTGGCTTTAAGACTTCTGATATCTTTTCACTAGCTTTTATTTTTACCGAGTAACTGTTTTCTCTAGTTTTAGTGTAATGATGATCTTCTTTTAATGTTTTAAATTGAGCGTCCAAACTAACAAACTGATCAGTTATTGTTTTCAATTGTTCAGACAGATTTTCAAATTTCATACAAGGGAGTTTAGAACTTACCTCAGAAAGCTGATCGTTCACTTCTGCCATGTAAGCTTGATTTTCTCCCGTCACTTTCTCACTCCCTGCAGTTTCGATGTTCACCAAATTTGCCTGTTCGAAGACTTCCTCAACATGTAGATTCCAGTTATACCCACTATTGTGTCTAGATACCATAGCCTTATTTTCACTATCTCCCCCATTCTGTTGTGCATGCCTGTTCTGACTACGTTCTTCTCTCTCATTGGTACATTCCTTGGCAAAGTGACCATTTTGTTGACAGTTGTAGCACCGAACCTTTGATTTGTCAAACCCTGGTCTTTCTCCAACAAACTTTCTGCCTGTCTTCTTCATGAATCTCTTAACCCTTCTTACTATCATAGTCATCTGCCATTGCAGGTCCATCTCTTCTAGATCATCAGCATCAATCTGATCATAGTCTTCATCTAAAGTTGCAGGGTCGACTATTTTACCTTTGATGTAATTTTCGTAAGATGCAATGAAGGATGCATAGAGAGCAAACTGCTGTTCGGCTGATTTAACACTTATGGGCATATGTAAGTATATGTTGGTTGGAGCATTTGATGAGAAGTTACCAGTTGTGGCTTGAGGTTTTGAAGAATTACTTCCTCCAGCTACAAAACATACATCACCGTCCAAGTTGAGAGTCACATGACCATCTTGAGTTGAGTTTGAGCTTGAGTCTCCCTTTGAGTAGTAAGCAGTTGATTCTGACCTTGAAGTTGAACTTGAACTAACCTTTGCACCGTACATTCCCGGATCCTAAACCTGATCAGTTGGTGTCTCTTTCCGAACCATGTTTAGTTCAAAAGTTCGTAATTTATTGATTGCTGTTTCCAAATCAATATCGGCAAACTCTTTATCTTTTCTCATCAAAACCGTGTACATTTCCCATTTCGGTGGAAAAGCATCAAGGAGTTTTTCTACTATCTCCTCTTCTTTGTATACAATGGAGTAATTGCTGAGTTCGGTCATCAGGTGATAATATCTTGTGATGATGTCATCGAGTGATTCATTTTTCAAATATTTGAACACCGAGAATTGGGTTTTCAGTAGCTTAATTTTGGATACGCGTATCCCCACATTACCTTCATATCGGTTTTCTAGAGCTTCCCATAGCTCTCTAGCAGTTTTGTATTTCTTGAAGGTGTGTAGAATCTCTTGTAGAAGAGCCATGGTGATTGCTGCATGAGCTTTACTCTCTGCCTCATACATCTTCTTTTCTTCCTCTTCCATCTTATTGTACTTCTTAATCTGATCACGACCCTCAAACAAGGCCGTTGGTGGAATGTATCCGTCTTGAATGCACACCCACATCTTAGCATCTTAATATTTAACATACTGCTCAAACCGATCTTTCCAAGCCACGAAATCGGTACCCTTAAGCATTTTCGGAGCCTTAGTAGCTGAACCTGCTTCCACCTCCATCTTCACCAGTTCCGTAATGTTTATAGAAGTCATCTTTGAAAGAAATACGACTCGAAAACACAAAGAAACTCAAAAATAACATTTTATTATTTTGAACAGTACCCAGTAGGCGAAGTTATTCTTAACTTCGCTTAAGATTAAGTTCGCTAGAATACTTAACTTCGCTGAAACTCTTAACTTCGCTGAAACTCTTAACTTCGCTTTCTTCTTAAGTTCGCCTGATGTTAACTTCGCTTGATGACAACTTCGCTTATTTAAGCGAACTTGTGAGGCAGGCGAAGTTAATACTAACTTCACTTAAACTTATATCTTCGCCGAAACCCTACAAACAGTGGCGGCAACTTCGCCTGATGAACAAACGGTTTTTGCAGGATTTAATTTGACGTATTGCGAGGTATGCGAAGGTGTAATGGGTTATATTTGATAGTGGGAGATGAGTAGGACACAAAAACTCGGTATTTCAACGTAAACTCGTTCCACGAATAGTCAAACGGAACGATTTCTACACTCGTGTGATAATCCCGAACCACACAATCACGAGCAAAAGCTCTGATACCAATTGTAGGTTCCTAGCCGGATCTACACGGAAATATCTCGTATTACGTAGGTGCGGAATCCCTACGTAAGACGATACGAGTGTTAGACGCGATATACGTTAAACCCAAGTACAAAGACACGTTACAATACTCAATAGACACGTTGTATTGCAACTCCTTTAACACGTGATAGCCAAATCACAATTACACGTACTGAACCACTGTTACAAAATAAGCCGTAGCTATACATATATATCATTCGACAACTTCGCCTAACATGCTAGGCGAAGTTGTCAATAACTTCGCTTGTTCCACAAGTTCGCTTATAACAGGCGAACTTGTGAGACAAGTTATCTAAAACACATAAACAAATCCAACTAACACGATTACAGACACTAGATACTGAACTACTGACATCATGCACCAACATAAAGGACCTGACTAGATGTTCGACTACGAGAGTTTATTTATTTCATTCACTCAAATTGTTGACCAACCAGATGAAGACTTGGTGCGTGCGTATTTGGAAGACCAATACCTACTTCCGAGATCTTCTGTTTCTAATTATGAAGAAGCTCCACAAGATGATCTCCCTGATGTATCCGATGTGATTTTTATCTCTTCGGATGATAGTCATTTTATTGATTCTTCCTTTGCTCCATTTCCTGAAACACATGAGATCGGTGAATCGTCTCATGATGCTGAGGAGAATATCACTAATTTAAGGGACAATGTTTTTGTGCCTGAGAATCCTATTCTTCGGATTCATAATTATCATCCACATGACAACATCATTGGTGAACTTGATGTATGTGTGCAAATACGTCATCAAGTTGCTACTTTGAATGACTCTAACATATTGTGTGCATATGCGGATTTGCATTCTTCGGGAATCATGAATCTCGTCATATACACTTGCTTTCTATCTCAAGTGGAGCCAACGAATACTCGTATGGCACTTAAAGATCCATTTTGGGTAGAAGCGATGCAAGAGGAATTGCAACAATTTTACCGACAAGGTGTATGGGATCTCATTGATAAACCCGCTAGACTTAAGAAGCAAATTCCTACGAAGTGGGTGTTTAAATGTAAAAAAGACGATCTTGGAGTGATTGTGAGAAACAAAGCAAGGTTAGTGGTCAAGGCTTTCATCAGCACGAGGGCATAGATTACACTGAAGTATATGCTCCAGTTGCAAGATTGGAAGCTATACGAATATTTTTGGCTTATGCGGCTTACAAGAATATTAAAGTTTATCAAATGGATGTGAAAAGTGTTTTTCTCAAAGGAGAACTACATGAGGAAGTGTTTGTTTAGCAGCCTCCTGGCTTTAAAGATCCTGATTATCCGGACCCAGTTTACTGATTAAACAAGGCCCTGTATGGTCTACACCAAGCCCCGAGAGCTTGGTATGGCACGCTTGCTGACCATCTTACTGGTAACGGCTTCAAGAGAGGAACTGTAGACTGCACATTATTTTATCAGAATGTTGGCGATGATCTGCACCTCGTCCAGATATATGTTGACGATATTATATTTGGCTCAACAAATGACAACTTATGTAAGGATTTCGAGAAGTTAATGCAAACAAAGTTCGAAATGAGCTCGATGGGAGTGATGAACTTATTTTTAGGGTTGCAGGTTCATCAGTCTGACAAGGGAATCTTCATTCGTCAGACGAAGTACGTGAACGATATCTTGAGCTGATTCAAGATAACTGCCGGAAATATCCCTTCAACGCCTCTCCTCGTGGGTCACAATTTATCACCGGATGAATTGGAGGATACTGTCGATCCTACCCTTTACCAAGCGATGATAGGTTCTTTAATGTATCTAACTGCTTCTCGACCTGACATAATGTTTGCAGTTTGTTTGTGTGCTAGGTACCAATCAAGTCCCCGAGTGACCTACCTGGCAGCGGTTAAGAGTATACTTCACTATCTAATGTGTAATCCTGACACCGGGTTATGGTATCCCAAGGACGATAGCGTCGACTTCACTGTGTTTTCCGATTCGGATTATGGAGGATGCAAGATCAACTTTAACTAGACCACAGCGGGTTGTCAATTCCTAGGAAGCCGGCTAGTTTCTTGGCAGTGTCAGAAGCAGACAACGGTCTCCACTTCAACCGCCGAAGCAGAATACGTGGCAGCCCCGAGTTGCTGTTTACAGGTTTTATGGATCCAGCAACACTTGCGGGCTTACAGTTTGAAGTTTCTTACAACTCCCGGGATTGCGGTTTGAAGTTTCTTACAACTCCCATTTATATTGATAACTCTGCTGCTATAAGTATCACTAAGAATCCCGTGCAACACTCAAAATCTAAACATATTGAAATTCAATATCATTTTATACAGGATTGCTTTGAAAAGAAATTACTTGATATTGAGAAAGTGCACACTGATTTTTAAAAAACCGATATGTTTACCAAGGCATTTGATAAAAGCACGCTTTAACTTCCTGCTTGGTTTAAATGAATTAAAAACTTTTGCTGATATCCTGAAACAAGGATAATTATCGTAATTTTCCTTTTGTTTATTTTCTTTCTTTCTTTCGTTTATTTTTATGTTTTGGGTTTTGGGGGTGAAATAGAAAATACAAAAATATTTTGTTTTTTGTTTGTATAGAGAAAATCCAAAAACACTAAAATATTTTATGTTTTATGTTTACTTTTCGGATTTGAATGTAAATATTTTGATACGAAAATGAAAAATACCAAAAAGATTTTTTAATTTTCCTTTTACATATTATTTACTTCTTATTAAATTATTTTTAAGTTAAGTGTTTTGAGCGTGAAGCACGTTAAGGTATTTCATCTTATCACGTTGGATAAGATTCGTAAAGTATAAGGTCATCGGGTTATAGGTTTCATTGAGTTATTTATTCATTTATTTATTCTTTATTCATTTAATTCTTTAAAGTTTTATTCATTTAATTCTTTAAAGTTTTATTTATTTAATTAGTTTAATATTTAAATATTAAATTAAAATTGATAAAGGAAAATTTCTCCAAGATGATCTTCTATCATCTCAAGGAAAATTGTTTAGTCAAGCATCGACGAAACAAATTTCTTATGCATCCACAATTTATCTAGTTTTTATTCAAGATGCTATTCCTGATCTAGTGATTGATGCAACGCTTCGCAACGATGTGCTAAAGCTTGATCATATGACTGCTGACACGATAAGGAGAATGAAGCTATGTCGTCAGGATACGCCGAGCATCAAACGCTTGATTGGTCACATTTCAAATTTGGCGTATGTATGTCCTTCTGATGATTGTTGGATCCACGATGATTCGTATTCCGAACGTGAAGAGGGTCCAGGTGAGAACGTACAAGGTGATGATGGAGATGATGGTGGAGATGATGGAGATGGTGGTCAAGGGGGTGATCAACAACAAGTTGAGGTTATGGAAGCTAGTTCATCTGCTGCACAACATAAACGGAAGGGAAAGGAGCTTGCTTCTGACGAACCGCCCAAACGTCATCTTCGACACGGATATGGAGTTGAAATAGGTTCTCCTGAACCTAGGTTGTCTGATATTCAAACCCCGGCGGTGTCGCATACTACTAGCACCTCGATTTCACATTGACGATAACTTTGTTATCTGATCCAAGGCTTGGTATGATTCCTCAATCCATCTTATCTACATTACCAAGGCCTACTGCTGTTACATCGGTGGTTTCTCCAACACTGACTATGATGCCAACACATATTATGGACATTTCATTCATGAGGATTGGTCGTCCTCAAGGCCCTATGCAACCGATACCTCCATCTTTCTTTGCTATGCCTAGTAAAATAGAATGAACATGCTCTTTAGTTTGATTCACCTTTATGAGAATCAAATGACGGCCGATTGTCAAGCTCAAGAGCATGTGTTAATCAATCAAAGGCGTTTGATGGGATTTGTCTCGTACGGCCAGAAAGAGACAAAGGAACTGCATGATATTGTCATGGCTCAGGGGGTGAAAATTAAGAAACAGGAAAATCTAATTCTTTAGCTCACGTGCAAGGAAGATCAACTTAAGAAGCTGAAGAATGATGACGATGATCCTGATGCCTCGGGTGCTAAAGGAAATGAGCCGAAACAAACTCACGTCTCATCCTCTGGTGCTGGTACGAGTAGCGGTGTAAGTGGTGATAAACAATTGGTGGTTTATCATGACTTGAATAACGTTCAACCAACTGAGTCGGTGAAAGCCAACACCATCCTGTTCATGGGTGACAAGAAAGGTATCGTGATGAGTTCTACTTACCTTGACAATATTGAAGAAGGTTAGTTCGTCGATCAGTCCCTGACACGTCAACAGATTGCTTTATTGTTGGGACTGAACGATGAAGAACTCGATGTGCTGGAAGCTGAGGATGATGTGGAGGTGATAAACGATGAAGAAGTCTTACAAGATCCAACAATTCCTGAGATGAACACATCGTTTATTTATGAAGATGAAGAGATTGAGATAGAAGATGTGACAGCAGAGGAATACCTCGACCTCTATCAACGATCCAATGTTGACGAGGGTATTCCTACTTTCAACGAAGAAAATCTCAAAGCTGCTGAAGACCATTTGGAAAAGGTCTCAAAGGGCAAGGGGAAGAAGTTTAATTGGAATCCTGACCCATCGGTTGCTGATATTCAGGGTTGGTTCGAGTACGGGAGCAAACAAGCTCGTAAGATTATTGAGGCATATAGGTACGTGAACAAAGAGCAGAAGCGGGATGCGATCGCATGCGTAAAAGCCAATCAGAAGACAACTTTCAAAGCTGTGTCGACTTAAAAGTTGATATCGTTTCCTGGCTTTATGATTCTGAACTTAAGATCTACATAATCAAATGGGAGAACGGTGTTCAGTATTATCCGAGCATCACTGACGTTCTCTAATTGCCGCGATGGGATGTTTGTACCCTCACGAGCCGACCTTTCATTAACCGCGGTGGAAATCGTCAAACAGAATGGTTTCATCAACATTTGCTTTTTGAGGTAGACTGCGGGTTTAAGTTCATTAAACCACAGATTCCGATCCGTAAGCGTATTGACGAGATAGATCCACGTACTGGAATGAAGAAGCTCGTGCTTAAGGTAAAACCGCCAAAAACGATGAAGTAAGTATCGGTGAAGACTTTCCCTCTATGTCTTCACCTGACGTATAACCGTTGGTACTATGACAATCGTACTGGTGAGGCCGTCATTGTCCTTGGGAAAGGTTTGAAGACTAACTTTATTAGAGTTATTGATCCAATGTGGCTCGTTAACTTATCAGAGACTGATAATGACGTGGTGTTCGTGAATAAGATATTAGTAGAGCGCCAGGAAGTCTATAACCGAGCTATGTAGTTCCAGCGTGTCATACGTGTATGTCACGAGTTCGGATTCATAGTGGTCGTGATTGGGTGTCAAAGCGCTTCAAGTAAAGTAAATACAAAGAGCACAAGACGAGGGAGTGTTTTTTAGTACTGGTTTTGTCGTCTCGAGTCTTTGTAATTATCGTTTGTAATTTATTAATATTTTAATTTTAAGGGCATTTATGTAATTTATATTAGTTTATGCTAGTTCGTTAATATAAAGGCTAATTCGTTAAGGATGTTTAACGAATTAGCCCGTTCGTAATGTATGTTCCTATTCGTCATGGAATGTTGACAAATGGGGGCATAACGAATCAAAGATTCATTATGCTTTCTTTTTTGAGACTGTAAGTTAACGAACTGGATCCAATTGGTTACGGGATGTGTTACGAATTGGTTCCATCGTCTGTATATAGGGTGTTCATACCCTTAGTAATTTAAGCTTTGAATTATTGAGTAACGTATTACTAATGCACATATCTAATAACTAATATATATATATATATGTACTATATTAAAATGTATATAGGAAGGGAAAACCGTCCTTTACCCAAAACTCTTAAAATTAAGAGTTGTACACGTGTTTATGCATGAAGTACAATCCATTAAAGCGGCAAGGTTAAATGGGCGGGATTTCAATGGGTACCTCCAGCTGGTTAAAATTCAAACGCTTCAGATCCTGTTCTCTAAATTCAAATGCCGCTCTCTAAAAAACCCACTGCATCCAGCCCTCAGTTCTCCTCTCTATGACCTGCAAACCCTAGGTAAGATGACCCGACCAGAAGCTCAACATCCGCCTCCATCGTCGTCAATTCAATAGAGCCCAGCTTAACAACACGTTTCAATTTCACTAAGATTTTCTTTTATGTGGCAGATTATGGAATCATATATTTCACTCCTATTCTTTTGGTGTATTCCAGAATCTGCTCTTTCTAAACTGAGGTACGAATTGATTCTTTCTTTGGTCACTACGATTTGGTTCTTCAATTGTCGGAGTTGTTATTAACTCATAATTTTTATAGAGCATGTATATACAAATTAGTTTAGAAAGTGCCAAAACTTTGACATTATTGCTGCGTTAAATTCTAGGACAATAAGGAACAAACAGCTGTTTTTTAGGTGCGATGAACACAAAATTATTGAACTATTGTTTCGACTTACTCATGTGTGCTATTGATATTGTTTGGTTAAGTTAATGTTGAGGATAAAGTTCCGGTGATATTATGATATTATTATTATTATTATTATTATTATTAATTTTATGGATATGGATTGGTTATAATATGCATTATGTTACTTATACAATGCTCATGTTCACGAACCGCTGAAAATATTATTATTATTATTATTATTGTAATAACTTTTAATATTTGTGCTTTGCTAACAATTTATCTTGTGTAACTTATAGGTTCCTGGAAAAAGAAGTGATTGGCTGAGTTTGGTACTGTCACACGGTGTATCGCACAACGCGAGTGAACATGTATTGTTAAGTCAGTTTGTAACTCTTTGATTTATTGGTGATATCAAATCATCGATGTTATTAATCGGTAACAACTATGATCGTAGCAGGGAGGATTTCGGATACAAAGAAAGCATCTGAATAACAAATCCGTTTCGGATGTGAGTTTCACTTTCTCATCATTGTTAATATATGATATTTTTTTATTCATTTTATATTTCATAATTTGTTGTTAACCCAAAATGTGCATTTTGGAACTTGCTAATATTGTGTTTTGCAGGTAATTCCCTAATGTTGTTGATGCCAACAAAGTCATTTGTGCGTAGGTTTAAACGTGTGGTTGTGTACTTTCATGAAATCTCAAGGTTTGTTAGTATTTGTGTAGCTTTTATGTCAAATGTAAAAGTACAAAAAATAAATTGTCTTACATTAAACATAACCGGTAAATAAACAAGTGAAAAATGAATAGAGCATATGATACCCCAACATAGCAGATTTGTTTAAATAGATGTCATTGAAGTTGAGTTAAAACTAGAATGAACTGAAATTAGGCTATGAGAAGTTAATTTTATACTTTCAAGTAACTCAACTAAATGGGTCAGTTTGTATGAGTAAATGGCTGGTCAACGTGTGTTATTTTGTTTATAATGGATCAAATAGGTCAGTTAAATCTTGGATCTGTAATGCGCATTGGTTATAAATTGCACGCATATTGTGCTGAAGCGGCGATGTGATACTAAGGCGCATCGCTGCGTGTGATGCGTTGTGTGGTTCCTATAGTTTTTTTTTTGTCTAAGTGTCTTATTTTTTACATGTGGCTATTGGTTATCATCCGTATCGAATGTGGGCAATCATTATTGGTGTTAGTGTTTTATTTTTTGTATTTTGTTTATTGATTTTAGTCTACAGTTGTATACTTTAGGATTACCTATGTTTGGTATTTGATTGTAGACCCTAAATTAGTTTGTTTTAGTAACTACTTTGTGATTATGTGGCTATTGCAGATGTAATAACTATTAGTTCAGATAGACAAAGAGTGCCCGAGTATGTTCGCCCTCAAGGTAAAAAGAACGAATGTTTATTTTCGTTACTGTTCATTTTATATTGTTTAACATAGTGCCAACTCACGTTCCGAAAGGTTAATTGGAATTAATTTTTTTAATAGTATACACGTGATGTCAATTTTGTTTCTACTTGTTATTAATTTCGCGATTATATATCTATTTAGTAGTTCCACACCATCTTTTGGACACAATTAGCCTTATAGTTGAGTTTACTGCAAATAATTTTAGGGATTACACGAATCCTGTGAGTTTTTCTCCTATGTGTATACATATAAAGCGTGTATCTATCAATTGATTCTTAGATCGGAGTTGGTTAACTTTTATGCAATTTCTGATTTGTTTATCTTGCATTTGATGGAGCTGAAGCCTTCGCGAGACAACAAGCAAGTTGCACAATCATGTTTGATTCGTCATACATACAGATTTTAGAAATATTATTTAAAGTATCTTTGTGTTTATAATCTTTACTTATTGCAGTGTTCTGATTGTTTCTGCATTTACATTGTTTAGGGGTTTGAAACCATGGATAATAGTCATTTCATTACTCCTGAAAACATTGACAAATTAACGCAAGTAAAGGAAGCAAATCAAATTCAGGTATGCTGGATCTGACAGTTTGTTTAAGATTGAACTGATAATTTTTGGCTTCTGTAATGTGCCATTTTAGGACTTTGTTTCGGTTCACAATATTGGACTTTGTTTAGGCTGTCAGGCGTGCAGACCAGCGCATGCAAACCAGCGTGCGTGGGCTGCTAGCGCAGGCAGACCAGCGCGCGGGCTACCGGCGAAAGCAGACCAGCGCGCGCGGGCTGCCAGCGCGTGCAGACCAGCGTTCGAGCAACCAGCGCGAGCAGACCATCACGCGCGGGCTGCAAGTGAATGCAGACCAGCGCGCGCGGGCTGCCAACGCGAGCAGACCAGCGTGCGCAGGCTGCCAGCGCGTGCAGACTAGCACGCGGACTGCCAAAAAATAAAAATGAAACCAAATTGAAATAAAAAATTATGAACGGAAACGAAACAAAAAAGAAAGACGAACCCCAAAAAAACCTGAAACCAAACAGAAATTAAAACTTAGCCCGATGGGGTTATTCCAACTGTATTAGGATATCTTTTCAAGCTTCAAAAATTGTAAGTTGTTATTTAAATATCCACTGAGCTTCTAAGATACTTATAATTCATTATTTTGTTCAAGAAACTTATTAGTTAAATAATAAATATGTTACCCTCAAGATAAAGGGATAATTCATTCTTAAAACTAATAGAATTTTGTTTATGTTCATTTCAGGGATATCATAGCAATACGTTTTAATATTGTTACCGAACCCTTTGTTGATTTATGTATTCTGTACTTTTGAAGCAAAGACTCCAACAACTTTCTAACTGGGCCTATTTCATTCCATCTAATGGTGCTCTTGATCAACTTGGAATGATTGGTGAGTTCTGAGGTTTCAAATAATAGTTTAATGCAACTTTAACATGAATTCTTGAAATACATTGTATTTTCTGGTTGACCGCTTACAGTTTTGTTGGAAATCTTGGCTTGTGTTGAACAAATTTTAATCAGTTGTGCAGTAATGGTGGAGGTTTAGCTGGCTCACATTCTACTGGTATGATGCATGATATTGCTTTCTTAATTGTTGTTTATAATGATTTATTCACTTACATCACAATTTATGTTTATATTATTCTGTTTTTCTAAGAATAGTTTGTTTTTTCTTTTACCAACCAAATTTAAAATTTGTTTGTTAATGATGACTAGGCGGATACTCGAGCTTTCAAGTTACGTGTATGGAAAGAGCTTTCAAGTAGTATGAGGCCTAAACAAGTCATAATTAAAAATGGTGAAACCTTAGTGCCGTATTTGCTTTGAGTGTTGACTACATGCTAGGTTGGCTATATGTAAATGCCAGACTTTCTGATAGTAACATGTCACATGATTAAAATAAACAAACCAACATTAACAATGAATATGGTTGTTTTGCACTATCTTGATGTTTATTGTTGCTTTGTAACACATGAAACTTGAACGGATTGTAAATTATATGTGAGAAACCTTACCGTAACACGTGTTTATTTAACATAAACGAGTATCATGTTGTAACTTGTTGGCTCCGCCGCATCGCGCGGGCACCTACTAGTGTGTGTGTGTATATATATATAATATATATACATATATATATAGCTGATTAAGAGTATATCATGAAATAGTTCCAATTAAGGTATTAGATCTAATTCTGGTAATCAATATCGTTTGGATCTTTTAAAGTAATTACAGTTTTGCTTTAATTAATGGATCTGTTATGTTTGATACTTTTGATTTAGCAAATGCATGCTCAAGGCCTTGTACTTTTGAAGTTTCATTGTTAAAGACAATCTCAATCAAATCTAGTTAGATTAAATTAAGTGGAATGTCTTTCTCAGTGAATACCTTGCTAAGATCTTTTAATTTTAACACACGACAAGTGTTTTCAATAAAAGAAGTTGGATTAATGAAACGCATCAAATCTTCATCAGAAATCTTTGGTTTAACTGATTTATTTATCTTAGCCTTTGAAGGTTTTGGCAAATTCACTTTAGATGTTTTTGAACCATAAACAGCTTCCTAAAATTCATGAGGTTCACATAAGATGTGATACGAATCTGGAATGTTTTGGTTTTTGTGTACAATTTTAAGGTTCTACTACATCCTCAATAATTACATTCTCAACAAAAACTTTATTACTTTGAATATGATGTTCTTGAGTTGAATTTTGAACAGTGGCCGTTTCCTTTTTAGGTTTCTCCTCATGAATCACAAGTTTAGTAACCATTTCTTCTTTTCCCGCAAACGGATTTTGGGAATACTCATCATGAAACGGTGGAGGAACTTCAACAAATCCTAAACCTTTTGTAGAATCTTTTTGTTTACCAGATACTTTAATTATTTCATTCAACAAAAAGGATGAGTTTCTAAATTTTTCCAATTTTCTTTTTAACTCTAGAACTTCATTTTCAAGCTCGGTTATTTTAGATCTATGTTAGAGAATCACTTGAAATTGTTTATCATTAATGGTCATTTTCACCGAAAGTTCTGTTTTCAAATCATGATTACTTAGAGACAATCTCTCAATCTTTTCTCTAGCTTTTATTTGTGACTCAAATGATTGTCTATATGTATCCTTGATTGAAGTAAGTTCTTTCATTAGTGAATCATTATGAACATTAATTAAATCAATTTTAGATTTAATTGTTTCACAATTAGAACAAAACACATTGTCTGATAACTTAAAATCAGAAGAAGAACTGACCTCGTCAAACTTAGCCATGCAAGCAAAAGTAGTCGGATTCATTTAGCTAGAAACATCATAATCTGATTCAGTGTCAACTTCACTTTCAGAAATCAACCCCATTCCACTTGCATCTTGAAAATCTTCAATATGCTCAAACATTGCTAGATTAGCTTAACCTCCATTCCCCAGCATTCGTTGTTTCTAATTTTTACCGACAGCTGTGAGTAAAGCCTGTGATCCCACAGCCTTTGAAGAATCTCCCCCAGAAGGTTTATCTTTCATCTCAGTAAAGGACTTTCCATAAGTTCTGTCTTGGGAACGAGGACCATTGTATTCCTTCTTTGGCTTATCACATTCCTTGGCAAAATGACCAAACTCTTGGCAGTTGTAACATTTGACTTTCAATTTCTCAAAACCAACCCGTTTGTTCAATGATGGTAAATCTTTTCTAGTTCGTTGCATGAAATTTTTCATCTTTCGTACTATCATAGCCATATTCCATTTGAGATCTATTATCTCCAAATCATCTGGATCAATCTGATCATAATCTTCATCAGTCCAATCACTTGTAGCAATCTTGCTACCCACCAAGTTTTCATAAGACGTCATAAATGCACAAAGAAAAGCAAAATTTTGTTCAGCTTCCTTCATGTTTACAGTTGGTGGAGCAGCGAAAACATTTGAAGTTGGTCGACTAGGTATGCCATTGATCGCAGAAGCCATGAAACATAAATTTGGATCACTGTAGGAAGATGATCTCTCTTTTGCGGTTTGAGTAAGAAATGCATTAATTGGAGCGGCAGTACTACTCAAAGAGAAACAACCTCCATAATGTCGGGTCTTGAGTTTCTTTCGATGAATTTTGACATTTGAAATCATATTCTATATCTTCAATCTTTTGCATAAATTCTATTGTAGTAAGATCATCATTTTTAAAGAAGCTATTTTCTTTAAGTACCATGAGAAATGTCGAATAGGAGTTTGGAACAGCATTCTTCACAGTGTAAATCTTATTAGCCTCACTTGGTTCCATTTTTAACTTATTCATATCAGCAATAAGATGATTGAATCTTGTGAGCATTTCTTCCACAGTCTCTCATTTCAATAAGTTAAACTTTTGAAATTGAAACTTTAACATCACCTTTTTTACTTTCCTCAGTATTACCCATACTTCTCATCTTGATATGTTGTAATAAAGAGGCACAAATTTTAATACCTCCCACTTGATGGAAAATATTGTCAAGTAATTCCATTGTTAAATTGGAATATGCCTTAATTAAAATCTCTAGAGCTTTATTTTCTTTTTAAGAGAATCGGGAGAAAGCTTTTGGTGTAAATCCTGTAGTTTCACTACCAAGCATAGGAACAGTGTATACATCATCAAGACATCATGAACAATCACAGTGTACAGACCCTAGATGTTCTCTGAAACGTGGTTCCCATTTAGCACAATCACTAAATTTCATTAAACGAGGACATTTCTAATGAGATCCAATTTCAGCATCAAGATGTAACATTTGCTGCATCAACACGTTCTGAGAAGCCAGTACATAAAAACCAGCCATCTTAAAGATTTAATCTTAACAAAATTCAAACTTAAAGGATTAAAATGAAAATTTTATAAAGAATGGGAAGACGAATGGGTAAGCACAAATGATGAACAGTAACGAATGAGTATGCTAGAAGAACAATGACGAATGATGAACACGAGTGACTGATGAATGGGTTGACAAATGAGTTAACGAATGGCTGACGAATGGCTGACGAATGGGTTGAAGAATGAGTTAACGAATTAGGTAACAAATGAATTTGTAGCGAATGATTTACTGTGACACATGAGTAATGATTGGATGACGAATGAGTGAGGACGAATGATCTTTCAATAACGAATAGCAAATAACGAATCAGCTACAAATGAGTTTGTTATTCTGTTGTAACAAACTTAACACATGGCACGAATTGGTTATACTTTAATAACGAATGAGCTAAACGTATAACGAATGATTAAATTCATTATAACAAATGATCAAATGAATCATCAAATCTTCAAACTAATTTCTAGATCTGGAAATTTTCCAGATCTAAACTTCAATCCAAGCGTATACAAACGTATGGATTAATCACTCAAAACTTAACCAATTCACACAAATTATAGCTTAATTAATTCGTCCTGATCATGTGGATAATCCTAAACCATTCCGAACATCTATAATCACACCAAACTCAGTCTGAAATACAACAAATCACCAAACAGAATCCTCTGTTCCGTTCAACACCCAAAATCACCACAAATCCATTTCAAACTCAAATAATAAATCAAACCAATTCAATACCAACAAACCTTACACTACCAAATCCGAACCCAATCACACTCAATTTAACATCAAATTATCATTCCAACTTACTAATTCAATGAAAATCGAAAAACAGAGACTCAGATCTCTAATTAAGTAATTAAACTATGAATTAACCTTCAATTCATATTGAATACCTTAACAGGAACATAATCTAACCCCGGAGGCTCTGATACCACTTGTTAAACACAATAGAGCTTCAATTGATTGATTTCGTCATATCAATTGAACCAAAGATCTAGTTATATGATATATGTTTATGTGTATAATATTAATCCAAGTGTTGAGAGAATAATTGGGAAATGTAACGACACAGGAGTAATAAATTTTAAAACACTTAAATTATGAATTGTCTTAACAGCCTATATATAGAAGACGAATGTCATTCGTTACACAATCGGTAACGAATGGCTTATTCGTCTTCATTATATAAGTAACCAAAATGGTATAGTGAATGACTCATTCTCTATACCCCATTCGTCAACATTCCATGACGAACATATACAATAAATAAAAAATAAGGTCCATTCGTTTAACATCCTTAACGAATGAACATTTAACAATAACGATTAAGGTTCATTCATTAAACATCCTTAATGAATGAACCATAATAAAACGAATGGTCTCATTCGTTAAACATCCTTAACGAATGAGCCATAATATTAACGTAGGAACTTAATTACTAAAATGCATTTTACATTAAAATATTAAATAAATTACATATATGATTACAAAGACTAAAGACTACAAACCCGTGCACTAACAAATTTCCATCTCGGTATTCACAATTTTGAATATTATTTTGCTCAAAAGGAGAACCAGCAGTTTATCTGCCATTATAAGTCATTAAACTTGATCACTATTTTACTTTGTACAAAATTCACTACTGACTTGATCAAACCACGTTGTGAGTCATACATTGTCCCCTTGATTGTATCTTATTACCATTAAGATACCACAAGGACACAATGTATGTAAGCCATACAGATGAAGTCGTGCATACTCATCCGTGGGAAAGGAGCTCGAGGTATTGCTTGATAACGGGGGTATATCATGTAGTGTGGATTATTTGCTAGCTTGGTATTGTAAAAATATGATATTCAAAGTATGTTGATCTACTAATTTCAAGGTTTAAGTCAAGTTGGGGTGACATGGTAAAAATCAAAATAAGCCTCAATCGAGATTAGAGGCTAATAGTTTTTGATTTATGTGACCTAATTGAAACTTAAAGCATATCATGGAAACTTCTGAAAAATCTGTTTTAAGGATTAGGTGGATAACAATATCAATGAGTGACTTAATACAAGTCATAATAATGTGATTGATGGAACTCTTGGACAATATGATTCCATGCTCTAACTCATAAAATATGTACTACTTTTGTAGTTTAAATGTTAATATTTGTTTTTTAGTTTGTTTTTTATATAAAGTTTAAAAAACAGAAAAATATTTTAACTTCCGCTTTATTTTTTATTACTGAGCTATGTGAAGTAAACGTTTGCAAAAGAAAAATATTTTACCCATGATTTTAAGTTATGTTGGTTAAGTTTTAAAGTATTTTAAGGTATTTTTTGTACGTATTTACCTTAGGGTAATTTTTAAAGTATTCTAAAGTAAAATACATCAAAGGATTAGTTTTGATGATTAAATTAAAGGATTTTAAATGGTAAATATTCTATTTTTTAAACTAACATTTCATTCGTTAAATGTATATAACGAATTATTCATTCTAGTTCGCTTCCACTCACCCAAAACGAATGAAGACTTATTCGTTAATGTAATAACAAATGAAGAACGAATAAAGGGATTATCTGTTACTTTATAACGTATAACGAATGGGCTATTTGTGTGCCTTGAGAATTGTGTCACAGCTGTACACAGTATAAAATCTAATATAAATGAATGGGAAACTCATTCGTCACTTACACTATTACTTATAAACCCTATCAAAGCAACGAAGTGCTGTCAAAATTTTTCCTAAAATCTAACCTTGTTATTGTGTTGTTTTGATCATCGATAGTCATTTGAAAGGTATAAAAAAACCTAATGACATTCTTAAAGTTTGAATGATTCAATTTTGATTGCTATTGAAGTAATAAAACTCTTGACAAAACTAAATTGGTTTAATAGGACGTTAGAACTTGTTCTGAAAAACAAATTAGACAATTAGGGTTTGTTGTTGATATTGTATCGATGACATGGAATCAATTTTTAACGTAAATGGTTATGTTGTGAAATATTTGCAGATTTCAAATGAAATTTGACTTCTATTGTTCATATTGATTTTGACCTTGACTTTTTCAAGTCAACATATTGAAATCATTTTCGTTCATTCGTTAAATTTGTAATGACTGTGGTTTCATTCGTTGTTCTTATAACGAATGAGTCCTTATCGTCTACTAATATTAATGCATGACTGCATTCTTTCACAAATTCGTCTACAAATTGCACATTTCTTATAACGAATGTGGGTTAATCATTGCTAACGAATGTGGTTGTCAATTTAACGAATATGCCCATTCGTTCATAACCAGTAACGAATGTGAGTATAACTGAACAAAATTTGAACAAAATGTGGGCAGAATGGAAGAGACTAAACATTTTAAAGTATATATATATATTGTATTAACTTGTGCACTTTTGCAGTAATGGCTGAAAATGTTCAGGTGAATGCTCCTGATGGCGAGCAATAATACCCCATTGCACAAGAGGCTCAAGATAATATGCCTGTTGAGAATCCCGAGGCTCAACAAGAAGCACAAGAAACTGGATTAGCATACGATAAGAAACAAAATATTTGTGCTTTCTTAAATGAATATTTTTTCAGGAGAGCAATGTTTGGGCACATTATAGCATTTCTCAAGAGCTCTCAATTTCACAACACTATATCTACTGACTTTCCAGTTCATTTCAGTATTATCGTACCTTTCTGGTATTCTTCTAAGTATGTCCCAAGGGAGAAGCCCGTTGAGGCCGAGAGACATGGAAAGAAGATTGTGGTTGACATTGATGTGATACGTATATTACAGTTCACGGATACAGATGATGATCAGTGTGAGTTTGACAAAGATTTAATCAAGGGATTGTTCGGGCGACTAAAGTATAAAGGAGATTTGGATAAATCTTAGTACCGCAAGGCAAATCTATGCGAGCACTATAAGTACTTATTACACGTACTTATTCATTGCCTTAGTGTACGAAAGGGTGGTTTCAATGAGTGCAGGATTATGTTGCGGTCGGCTTTTGTTATTCTTGTTCTCAGCAAGTCGTTCAACTTTCCAGATATGGTATTTATCACCTCAATGAGAACAGTACATATCAGAAGCACAGGTTCTTAATGTATCCACTGTTCTTACAGCAAATCATCAACCATTTAGAGCCAAATCTAGTGAAAGGACCAGAGAATTCTGCTAATGTGATGATGCTCGGATATTTGAGTGAAGACAAGATGGGGCGGATCAGAAATTATCATGGACAGACTCTTCAGACCATGCCTAGGTTCAATAGGTTGATTGGTCACGTTGCTCATGTTGATTATGTAGCTCCACCTAATGATCGTTGGATTCATGATGACACATATTTAGAACGTGAATGTGGTCAAGTGGGGAACGATGGTGATAATGGTGGTAAGGAGGATATCAAGGTGTTGTTTCTTCCATAAGCGTAAAGGAAAGGTTGTTGCAACAAAGAAGCCTAAAAAGAAGAGACCTCGCAAAGGTTCTGGGTTTGAGATACCAATATTACAACCGAATGTTCCAAGGGTTGTGGTTTCTGCTCCATTTGTATCTATTTCATCAATATCGATGGCTACTGCTACTCTAAGTACCCTGGTTGTTACACTTATAACGACCACCTCAATCGATTCGAGATTGTGTTCTATTCCTCGAACCATGTTATCTTCGATGCCTACTCCTCAACAAGTTGTGGCTACTACAAGTCCAAAAGTACATGCTCAACAAATGCTCAGGCTAGATTACTCTTTCATGACATTTAATCAACCTACTAGCGCGGTGCAGTTTATTTATCCGAGATTTTAGGAGTTTCCAGTACAACATCAAATGTTCTAGTTGATGAATTTGATTCATCTTCTAAAGAATCAAATGGCAGCTAATCGCCAAGCTCAAGATCAGATATGATCTGATCAGAGGCAGATGACGAGAGGGTTATATTATTTGCAAAAATAGAACAAATAGTTGAAAGCTCTGGTTGTTGCTCAAGGGGAGAGATTGGATAATCAGGATGCGCTTATACTTCAACTAACATGGAAAGAAGACTTTTTGAAGAAGTTAAAGGATAGCGACGAAAAGGATCTTGAAGCTGGTAGTGATTTTGATCAACACCCAAGTGGCGGTGCTTCATCATCTGGTCATGCAACAGCTAAAGTGGAGTCAGATAAGCAGTTAGTGGTTTATCACGATACCACTAATGTGTAGCTTGTGAATTCAATCAAGACGAATATGATTCTATTTATGGATTATTAAAGGGGAATTGTAATGAGTATGGAGAATGCTGATGAGATTGAAGAGGGTGAGTTTGTTGATCACTCGTTGACAAAAGAGCAGATTGCTATATTGCTTAATCTAAATGAAGAAGCATTGGACGAGTTGGAGAAATAAGAGGATGTTGAGGTTGTTGAAACCGAGGAGGTCAGGTTTGATACGAGTGTTTCATCTGGGAATACGTCGTTTAATTATGATGATTTTGTAGAGATGGAAGATGTGACTGCTGAGGAATACCCTGAGAAGTACACTCAAGATAATAATGGTGATTATGGGATTCCGTTCTTTACCACTAAACATTTTGAAGCAGCAATGAAAAACCTAAAGAAAAAGAAACAATGGGAAAAATGTAAAGATAAAGTATCTGATACTAATACTCGAAGTTCATATGGTATGTTCACTCATAACATGTGGAAGATGAGCAAGATGATCGATGCCTTGATATATGCTGAGAAAGAAGACTATTTACAGTCTAAGGCTCGAGAGTCTGCACATCAAATGAAGAAGTTAATTTCTCCAAAGACGATGAAGGGTGATATTGTATCATGGATGTATGATTCAGATCTTAAAGTATGTATTGTCAAGTGGGAGCATGGCGTTCAGTATTTTCAACATATTTCTGACGTGTATACTATGCCAAAATGGGACTTTCGAACACTTGTCAATTGACCATTCATGAACAAAGGTGGAAATCAATAGGCATTTATTACACGAGGTAAAGTATGGTTTAAGTTTTTCAAGCCACAGGTGCCTACACAGAAGTATATAGATGAAATAGATCCACGCATCGGATCTAGAAAGCTGGTGCTTAAAGTAAAGTCGCCGCGTACATTGAAGAAGGTCCCTATGAAGACTTTTCCCCCAAATTCTTTTTAAGAGATTTAATAGATGGTATTATGACAACATGACCGGCGAGGATGTTATAGTATTGGGGTCTAGCTTAAATACGGAATTTAATAGGGTGATTAACCCTATGTGAATGTTTAACTTGTCTGAATCCAATAATGAAGTGTTTTTACAAAATTAGGGTCAGATGGGAGGACGTCAAAGACAACGAGCAAGATATGCAATTCCAACGTGTTGTTTGTGTTTGTTATGCGTTTAGAATTCATGGTTGTGCGGATTGGAAAACTAACCGATTTAAAAAGTAAAAGCAAAGAGCTCGAGATGAATGGGAGTTTGTTGATGCACGGTTTGCGTCTCGATTTTTGTTAACATATTAAAGTATTAGAAATAATGTATTAATGGTATTTTGGTAGTTTTATGTCCATTCTCTATTCATTATAATGTAAGACACATTCCTTAGAGTAGTTAATAATGAATGTGTCCCAGCGATATTAGTGCTCATTTTTAGTGATGTTAACAGGGTAGACTAACGTATGTAGTGATTCGTTAAGGTAGCGAATAGGAGTTAATGCAATGATAGGGAATGAGCCTCATTCGTTAAGGACTGTTTAACGAATGAGGTCATCGTCTATATAAACCTTGTAAGTTTATTTCTAATTAACGATTATGATTATTTTCACATTCATACTGTTACTCTACCCAAATCTTTACTCAACACACACACTCACTCACAGTTAAAGTAATCATCCAAATCCAAATTGTAGATCATATCAAAGACTAGATCCGTAATGTATGAGATCAGGTCACATGGTTTCTCACCTAGTTCGAAGTTTCAATACATTCGGGTTAGATGAGGATTAATTAACATGTCTAGACTAGGTTTACATGATTTAAAGATTGTTGGGATCAAGAATTGATCAAAGAAGATTGGAATCTTTTCAAATTTCCTCAAGAAATGGCTAAGTATGGAATTCGATCAAACTTGGCACTTTGAGCAAGCCTAGATCTTATTCAAGCAGGGTATCTTGCTTTCGAGTAAGGTTATCTTCTGGATATCTTCTAAGTGTTAGTTCAAGAAAATTACAGTTCATCAAGCAAGGTTGTTCTTCAGTTGAGCAAGGTTTGTTTCGGAGCAAAACATTTGACTTAACCAAGCTTAAACCAAGTAAATTGGTGGGTCGAGCAAGGTTTCAATAAACAGTGATCTCAAGCACACTTGAAGGAAGTTGATGGAATTACACTAAGGACTTCTACGAGTAAGGTTCAACCTCGAGAAAGCTACAGTGTCACCAGCACACTTAGTTTGTTTGAATAATAAGACAAATGGTTAAAGAGATCAAGAAGAACAGGTTTGCTCGTAGGATAGTATCAAGCAAAGTTTAATATTACCATGAAGATTGAAGTCTGCTAGAAAAAAAGTTTCTTAGGAAAATATTCTAAGTAAAGCTTGCTCGAGGAAATATTCCAGCACACTTATGGTTTACAAGGTCTGCTCGACAAGGATTAAAGCTTACAAGCTTACTCGAAGACCTGTTTACGCATGTAATATTTTGAATATGTTTGAATATGTTATGTACCAATCATTAGGGTTTCTAGAAGATGTCAGGTGTGACTATTTAAAGAAAGTTTGGGTCACATTTATGAGAGGGCACAGAATAGGTTATTTGACGGCTTATTAAACTTTCTTAGCAAACATAATATTTCGTACGGAAAGTAGCCTCCACCTGACATTCCACCTAGAAACCCTATAGATTTTCTTTGTATTATGAGTTAATATCAATGGAAATCTTTTGAGCGACTTGTGTGTTTTGTTATCTTTATGTTATTTGAGCAACACCTTGAATATCATTGATTCGGCCTTTGATGTTCATTTGGATTTCAAATAAGCATTTTCGTAACCGTCTTGTCAACATTTAGTTGTTGGTTACTAGGTTGATAAGTGAATAATCGATCCTGACAAAGATTAATTTGGTTTGAAAAGGATAATGTAAACTCGTCTAAACATGGTTTTTAGTACGCTTTGGTTAACTTTCAGTTCGAGACGGGTTTCACCATAATTAATCGACCCAAGTCCAAAACTATTTGATATTTTGGTGAACCGGGTTGATTTGAACATTCGAGACGTCAAAACACCGAATTCTGCAAAACACGGGCCATGTTTTACTCCTAACAGTCGTGGTCAATGATGAAAGTCAACCAAAGAGTCACCCATGTCAGCACGAGTCGAGCCTTTCTTAGCACGGCTGTGCCTTTCTTTTAGAACTTATTTCCAATTTTTTTTTATTTTCATTATTTTGATTTGTTATTCGTTCTAATCACTTAGGATGGCCGGATATGATGATGATTATGCGAAATTTTAATAAATTGACCACCCATACTTGTTTGCGGGTAACAGACCTGAGGACGTAGAAGGAAGAGAAAAGGTAGAATTAATGAGGGCAAGAGTAAAAGATCCACTGTACTATGCAAGTAAAAGCACTCTTAAGAAATTGAATAGAGATATAAAGGAATAGTTAAGGGTCCACGGATACATTTCCTATCCAATAATAGGAAACCATACTGAGATTTGACCAAGAAATTCTTAGCTTTGATTAAACTCAAGGAAAAGCCGTTATACCCAGGTCATCATTTTGATGAATATATGGTAACTTTTAGGTTGGGAGGACAGTTGGTCAAAACCTCATTCACATATTTAGTAGTAAGTTTGGGAATCTATACACACGAAGAAACTCAAACAAAAATGTGGCTCACGTCCGGTTACTCATTCCCGGGAGAAGAAGGAAGTGAAAGACAAATAATAACAGACAAGTCTTAAAGGGGAGATGCTTGGAGGTTAATGAAAATAGACCCATAAGCGGTTTACAACCCAAGTGTTTCAAAAAGTACTGAGTTGAGGGACCCACTGTTTAGGTACATCCACCGTATTCTTAGCCACACCCCGCACTGAGAGCACGTGGTGATTAGTCTTAGGGATCGTTGGGCACTCTACTATATGAAAACAGGGGTAATTGCAACATTGTCTATATGATGTGTAAGATGTGGAAGAAGTGTGTGAAAAACATGGACATGAAGTTGTTTGGGGGATGATGGATCGCCAAGTTGCATGAGGCGTATAGTATGGCTCTCCATGGTACAGAGGGACCGGATCTAGTCCCACTAAACTTAAAGATTTGTATAACAATGGAAATGGTAGTTCGGGTACATGAACTGGGGATTATCGCATGGTGGGTTCCCGTGGTAGGATTTGGGATCTAGAGGCCACGGCTGATGAGGATGATGATATGTCGATTGCTCAGGTACGTCGTACACGTCGTCGACCCAACACATCACATACCATTTATGGTGCAGGTCTATCACAACCAAACCCATATTCCTTTGCGGTTCTGCACCATTTGATTACCACCCGCTTTGACCCACTTGAGGGAAGTGTGAGTGAACTCAAGGAGCGGAAGGACAGACACGGTCCCCAGAGGACCATTAGGTATGGTGTGAGCTCTTAGAACACCTGTCAACTCTGACCACTGACCTACCTCCACGTGACTTTATGGTTGATTTCTTATGATGACTTACTATGGTCTTTGTCTATGTTTGTTGTGTTGAACAATTTTTACTTCCGATTATTTGATATGGATTCTTAAGACAATTTATCGTATGTATGGTGCCCGTTTTTAGGGTGGTATAGCTAAATATATACTCATACTTATTTTATTCTTTATATTTTGTGTAATATGTTGTGATTGTGGTTGTATATTTTTATGTTAGTACGATTTATGTTAGTACTAAAACTTTCTAACAACTTATAGGGAGAAAAAAAATGGCAAAAATTTCGTCTCGGCTCATAGGGAAGTTAAATTCCCTTTTCTCCTCATTTCCATTTAGTTTTAAATCTTTTCACATTGAGGACAATGTGAGATTTAAGTGTGGGGAGGGGGTTTACACTTGGCAAAACCAAGTCTAAAAAGCGAAATGTTTTAGCATTTATCAAATATGTTTTTGCAACAATAAAAGCTTTAGTTTTTTAAATATTTTTGACAAACCGAGAAACTAAGAAATAACGAAAAGCATTTAAGCAAGATTAATCTACATCAAAAGTGATAAAACTAAAAATATGGTTTGTAATATTGAGATTAACTTTATGCAAAATATGACGTTTTCACTCAATCATTCCGTGTGGGAGAAATAAACCTTCATTTAGATATTAAGAAAAATACTCATATATTGGATTATTTTGAGTGAGTTAGGTACTTCTTGTAAGATTAGAACTTGTCTTGAGAATTCAATTTGAGGCCAGACGAAAGGCTGCATAAAAAGAATACTAATATATTTTGAAACAAAAAATCACAAGCAACCACAACCGCATAAACCCCATTCCTATCACCAAAAAACTAAACCTACCCAAAAATCTATCCTACCAAATTAACTTTTCACCGGTAATATTCAGCATTGCTCTTTTACCGGCAGGCCCTAAAGATAGTGGCGGATCCAGGAATATTTTTTAGGTGGTGCACTAATTTTAAATGCTTCAATTTCATGGAATCGGATATAAAATTTTGAGTCGGTTCAACGGTTTGGGTCGGTTTAACGATTTAGGTCGGTTCGACAATTCAGGTTAGTTCATTACATAATAATGTTTTACTACTGTTTTAATTTGCTAATTGTAATCTAAAATTTAACAAATAACTTAACAGTTAACAAATGAATCTAAACAATTAATAATATCAAGAACAATTAATAAATGAATCTAAACTCATCGTTACGGTCGAAGGATTCGAGGAAGAGTAGCAACTAGCAAGGATAGAAGAAGGCGGCCGAAGAAAGGCACGATCCCGCAATGGACGGCGGTGGTATGTGGTCGGCCGGATGCCCAGACTACTGGAGGAAGGAGGCATGGCGCCAGTGAAATCGTGGTGGGGAGGGAAGAAAGGCAAAGAACGGTGTTTGTAATTGTATATTTGTTTAAAGTTTTGGTTTAAGAAACCCTAAAAGACTACACAAAAAATTAAAAAAAAATTGTGAAAAATGGATTCGAACATGTGACCTTCAGTTTACCAACTTAAAGAGTTCTCCACCAAACCAACAACTTATATTCTAATCAAGGTGGTTCCTTTATAATTTATAAGGTGGTTCACCATATTATTTTCTATATACCAATACACCACTATTTTGAAACTCGGGTGGTTCCTAGGAACCACCCATTTAGATGATGGATCTGCCAATGCCTAAAGAGCTGGAATGCATTGTTTCGATTTCAATATACCTTACTACCAATAATTCGCGAAACCTAGGTTGTCTCCAGAACTTAGGGAGAGAATCTTACTCTTGCTTTTGCTCGATTCTTCATCCCAAAGTGTAGTGGATCAGCAGGTTTTCTTTTTGACATATGCACCTTTGCCAAAATACCCGACAAAACGTATCACTCACATACTAAAACCTTTGGAAATATAATATCTTTTGACATATGCAACACTTCACTAAGTGGGTGGAGAACTGATCTCTCGACAAGCATATTTTATGTAAGTCGTATATTGGCTAAGAGTGTTTATATATACAACATTACGTGTATCTCCGGGTATAGAACCGATTGTGTGTGAACATTGTGAGCACGTGATATTTTGCATAAGATGAAGCTTATAAAAGCAAACCATAGTCTTAAATTATCACTGCATATACTAACATGTTTTACTCTTATGGATTACCGAGGCTTTATGAAATTTCTCGGGATGTTTATCTTAGGTTTACGTGTTGTTCAAGGAATTTGCTCAAAGCTTTCTTGAGGACAAACAAGGTTCAATTGTGGGGAGATTTGATGTATAAGAATTTATACATCTTTTCAGCACTAAAATATCTCCAAAAAAGCGTAATATCGGCAAATATATTAAAATAAATAACCACCAATGTTTATAATTTCTATATATAGGTAAATATAAACCTAAGTAATAAAACGAGATGATATACGAATAAAAACATAAATAAATGATGAGAGCGGACTCAACACACCCCATGGTCAATCAAGACATGGCCCTGCCTACAGCATACGAAGTAAAGACAAAAATCAGGAAGCCATAACATGGCCATGTTAAGTTAAACACTCACATGTTATCAAGAACAAGAGGAAAAGACAAAATTGAAGGTTCTGAAGCAAAACACAGTCGATCCCAGCTAAGCATGATTGTGTTAACCCATGCAGTATGAACTGATAATGAAGCGTTTAATACAGCATGACAAAAAAGTCAAAATGGTCGTGTTATGCTCAACACGGCCGTGTTAAGGGCACATGGGTAGCCTATAAATTGAATGCTCATATTCTTCATTCAATACACCTTCCAACCTCATTTACTCCACTTTAACCGCCTCTTTTCACCATCATTAATAATAGAATTAATCTCATCCATCAAACCCTTGAAGATAATCAGATTAAGCTCTTGGAAGAAGTCATTAGCATCAAAGATTACTCATCCAAATTGGTTGGATTGTTTCAATTTGATTATGTATCTATTACTTTATGATTAACATTATGTTTATTATTGACTAAACTTTCATAGTATCATCTTGGTTTATAATGAATCTTAGCTAAAGTTTAATAATGTCAGTTAACATATGATTGGATTTTTATAAGTAATGGTTATGTTGCAATTATCACTTGATGAGTAATGTTAATATACTCTTAAAAGATACCCCAAGTGCCAAGCTTGACGATAAGCCGAGAAATTGCTAGCTTGGCGAACCTTAAAATAGATACCAAGTACCAAGCTTGACGATTAGCCGGGGAACTGCCACTCTTGTAAGGGCTTGGTTATTAAATTAATAATCTTTAAAAGGGCCGCCAAGTTCCGAACATGATGTTAAGTCGAGGAATCATCATTCTTGTACGGACTTGATCAGGGAAAAAACGTGAATCCTAATATTGATATGAACCAAGTAGAATATTAGTAGTGATTAATCATTTTAAATGGGACTTATCAATAGTGTTTGTGAAAACGGATTGTTGATATTCACCCACTTAATTTGGTTAATTACTCGTTGAGTGAGTGTGCAACATAACCTATTTTAACAACTATTGGGTGGTTATTACATGAGTTCTATGACTATCTAAGAGTTGTGTGGATTAAGATTTCGTAATTCAAGGTTATTCCTTTACAACTCAACCAATACTTATTGATATTTTAAGTATAATACAAAGGTTATTTTTACTAAAGTATCAATGACAATTCACTTAGTAATTTAAGGGATACTCTCATATTTAAAGTGATTTATCTTATCAAAATTTGGTTTAAGTTCAGGAGAGAAATCATATTACTGCTAGAAATGCGAGAAATGAATATGAGCCAGTAGTTTTACTTTAGGTTTTAAATGCTTAAAAATAAATGAAAAATATATAAATACAACAATAAATGTTCTATTTCTCTTCAATTAATATAACTAATATAACCATAATAAATTTCTCTTTAATTAATATACCTAACTAATTTAACTATAATAATTAAAAAGATAAAAACACTAATTACTTTATAATTTATTTACCCCCTCTTCATTTTTATCCAAAAAAATACAATTTATTCATATAATACTATTTCTTGATATTAAAAAAATAATTTATTTCTACTAAATTTATTAGCATATATCAACGCGTAATTTTTAATAATAAATATCAAAACATAATATCTTTTTTTCAATTCATATACCTAGAAAAATTATTGTGATAAACAATAATAAAAAAATATATTATACAAATGTGTCCATTAAATATACAACCTACACAAAATTATATAACCTAAACTGTTTTGAGCAATAAAGACATACAACATACAAAAAAGCATACAACTTACATATGTAATTTGACATCAACAATTATATAAACTACACAAAAATACACATATCCTACAAGTGTGTAGGTTATATGTTTTCTTATTATTAAAACAAGTGTATGTTATATGTTTTTGTGTAGGTTGTATTTATTTTATTGACATTTAATTCAAATATGTGTAAGATAGTTTTTTTGTATTATTCCTCACAATGTAATTACATATTGATAGATATTGATATATTGAGTTCCAAGATATTGGTTTTTGATATAAAAGAATTTTAATGTATGAATAAATGGTATTTGTGTAGGATAAAATTTGTGTGTGTAGGTTATATGTTTTTGTGTGCGTGTGTATTTTATTAATGTTGTATTTTGTGTGTAGGTTATATGTTTTTCGTGTGTAGGTTATATGTTTTATTATTCTTAGAACAAGTGTAGGTTATATGTATTTGTGTAAGTTGTATATGTTTTGTTGATATTTAATGTAAACACATGCAGGATAGTTTTTTATACTATTCATCATAATGTAACTACGTGTTGACGAATATTAATATATTGAGTTGGAAGAAATTTGTTTTGGACATAATGAAATAATATGTATGAATAAATTGTACTTGTGTAGGATAAAAATTTAAGAGAGAAAAAAATAACTTATAAAAATAAATGAATTCTTAATATTTTCCAATTATAGTAATTTGATTAGTTATATTAATTAAATAGATAACTATTATGGTTTATTAGTTATATTAATTGAAGAGAGAGCATGAATTTATACTTTCTTAATTTATTTTCAAGTGTTTAAAACCTAAAATAAAACTAGTAGCTCATATTCATTTCTCGCAGTAAGATCATTTCTCTCTTGAACCATCCCCATCAACATTTATCATAAACATTTGCTTACACAAAATGATGTTTTAGTGGAGGTTATAAAGTTATGCATATCTCTTTCTTTAATTATCATGGAATAACATGACTTAGGAATAAGGTGTTATTACCACATTAAATCACTATAGCAAGCAGATATCACATGTCTACTAATTTATTGTTAACCAAAGTTAAGAGGAGTTTTAACCAACATGGTATACTTTTATCTTTGATCTTCATTCTAAAAATATAAAACCCCAAAAATATTGTCTTTTAATTTATGTTTTTAATTTCCTTTTAAACTTGCCAAAACCAATATGATATTCATTTCCGTAAAAAATAAATACAATGATTTAATAGTAAAAACCAAACAAGTGTATTCGTGGATCGATACTTGGTTCTTACCTATACTTACTACATATACGATAGGTACACTTGCCTATTTTTGTGTGGTTTAGTTAAAATAATAGTCATTTTTATAAATTTGAAACTACACATTGCGTAAAAAAACCTTTGAAAACCCCACATCACATCAATTATATTCCAGCTCAAGATCCTTAACTCTAGAAGGACCTTCACCCTTAAGTGTTGCTAACGGCTTCTCCCAAGACTTGATATCCAAGAAAGTGTATACAAACCCTTAGCCACAACTCCCTCAACCATCTTCAACATGTTCTAATCAATGATGATCGCAGTCTTCTTCCTAGCACCGACCACATAGTCTTCCAATTCCCAAACATGTTGAGCCTCAATCTCTTCCTTCTCATTGGCCACAAAGACCCCAATCATCTCTCATAGAATCGAGTTCCTTGGACAGAAGATCCATCTGTTCTCTTCTGGCTTGGTCGAGCTTCTCACCAATCAGCAGATCCTTCGCCATCCTCTTAGCATGTTTCTTAGTACCTTGATAGCAGGTGCTAAGATGACCCATCCCCTACAACATTTTTACAGACATAAGCTAATAAGACTTAACAATCAAAGAATAAAAACATGGAAACTTACCGAGCGAAGGAAAACCTCCAGCTAATCTAGAGTCCCGTCATGATCCAAATCCTAGAAAGAATCCTAAACTTTCCTATTGTTGCTTAAGGATGGCTTGGGTTAAACGGATGGAGTGCTTCTAGTCACAGGCTTACAGATTGCGGGAGAAGGTTTTTTTGTGATAACTAATCAACCGAGGATGTTATCGATATCATCCAAACTGAAATCAAGGCTAGGCTTATTAGATCCTACTGAAAAGATCAAATCAAGCCAGTATCCTATTTCAACATATACACATATACTAACTAAACTATGAATGATCCTTACCTTGAGACATGGCGGATTGAGAATGTTGAGACTCAAAACTCACTTCAACACTTGGAGCTTTTGGGATGAAACTACTTTCAACAACTTCAAGTTTGTATATAAGGCTCACCTTAGGAACAATATCCTCTTGAGGAGGAGCAAGTTCGGGAACGTTGATACCTGCATAATGATCAAGATCAACACTAGCAAAGGTTAAAGACAAGGATCCAAAAATATAAGGATCCTATATCCTTGGTAACCCAAAGAATCAGAAGATCCTCTCAATTGATTATTGAACCTTCACTCACAAAAAGGAATTTACCCTTCCAGTTTAAGTCATTTTGGGTACTTTTCAAGATAAGGGAGTCTTGAGGGGGCTTAGTTTTGAAAATATAACTATGAGAACCGTGAGGACAAAGCTCATACTCATAAGCAAGCTCAGATATACCAAAATCAAGATCGTGATTTTGGATCAGGTTCTTAAGGACAAAGAGGACTCTCCAAGTCGTAGGCATGAGTGGGCAAAACTCAAGCCATTAATTTTAAGGAACTCAGTGGTTAGGCTGGGAAAAGCATAAGTGAGACCGATATTAAAAAGATGATAATGGAAGCAACCCGTTTTTTTATACTAAATCATATTTGGATTTAGGGTCAAATGGTTTAAAAACAACATTTTTGTTAAAAGCAAGAGAGTATTTCAAAGCTTCGATGTTAGAATCAGTATGAGGATGAGGATGAAATGTTATATAATAAATTAAAAGGATGAGGATGAAATGTGATATAATATTATATGTTTGAGTTTGTCGATCACCTAAGGATGTTAGAATCAGTATGAGGATGAGGATGAGGATGAAATGTAATTTAATAAAATAGAATCAGTATCAACTGGCAGGAAGAAGGATAAGGATGAAATGTAATATAATAAACTAAAAAAGGAGATAATCAAGGCTCGATTCTCGCGCCCCATCACATCAAATTCAAATAGGCAATTAAAATAAAAGATTTTGAAATATTTAAGAATCAATATGAAGATTAGGATGAGGATTATATGTTATATATTAAACTAAAAAGGATGAGGATGAAATGTGATATAAGGATCCTCACAATGTATCAGGATCTTGGACAAAAGACAATATCCTCGGTAAGTAACGTTATTTATTAACATAATTCTTTCACCTTTGACTTGGTGTTACAGGCAACGATCATCAACTAATTCTTAGGTAAACACTCGGTCAAGCATTCAATATATGGACGTTCCAGTTGTTATAATAGTTGATTAATGATGAAGATGTAAGTAACGTTATTTATTAACATAATTCTTTCACCTTTGACTTGGTGTTACAGGCAACGATCATCAACTAATTCTTAGGTAAACACTCGGTCAAGCATTCAATATATGGACGTTCCAGTTGTTATAATAGTTGATTAATGATGAAGATGTGCAAATATGTAATGGTTCCAGGATCCCCGCCAGAGCGTTTATTGTTTATTATTACTAGCTTTACTATATATAGAATTGGTTTTGATCGCATAAGTCACAACACACGCACGCACTCACGCACCGTGAACATACTCTTGTACTCATATCATCTATCATAAATTTGATAGGGGATAGAAATTCTTGGAGAATTAGAATTATAGTTAAGAATTTTTAGGGAGAAATGAATACCTTAGGGGCTTCTATTTACCTTATTTTTGGTCACACACCATTATGGAATTTTCTTTTCATATATATATATATATATATATATATATATATATATATATATATATATAGTATTATCATTTTTACTACGTGCTATTATCAATTATGTAAGGCCCCGTCACCGGTAACCTTACTTTCTTGTTGGATTTACTCATAAACGCAGTTCTAAATATCAGAGTTAATTAAAACATTTGCGGAATTTAAAAACTTTCATAAAACATTTCATAACAAAACACGTCTTGTCTTAAAACATCATTTTGTCTTTCAAAATAGACGAAACATTAAACTTAAACGTCTTGAGTCTTTCGATGCCAGCCTCTTATTCAGTGCCACGTGTCTCCTCAAGCGAGCTGCCTCATCCTACTCACCTGCGTGCATACTAAAAGTCAGCTACGCTGAGTGAGTTCTAGTTAATCACATAATCATACAATACATTCTTACATTTCATACTTAACCTCTTAACTTTCTTTCGTACACACCTAAGTGCATATACTTTCTTTACATACATAATCATACGTTTTAAAGAGCCTTTCGCCCTATAACCTCACAGATATTATAAGGGTCTGGTCCCTAACATCACAGATATTATAAGGGTCTGGTCCCTAACATCACAGATATTATAAGGGTCTGGTCCCTAACATCACAGATATTATAAGGGTCTGATCCCTAACATCACAGATATTATAAGGGTCTGGTCCCTAACATCACAGATATTATATGGGTCTGGTCCCTAACATCACAAATATTATAAGGGTCTGGTCCCTAGTTCTCGAATATTAGTAGGGTTCGATTCCCTCTTCGTTACCATACAACCATACATCATACCTCGAGTATTATTAGGGCTCGGTACCCTTTTCGTAACCATACAACCATACAACCGTCTTTTCCTTCTTTTATTAACTTTATTACATTCATACACATAAGCATACATATCATACTTACCTTATACATAGCGTTATAACCTGACAGTACGTGCAATATCCGAAGATCGTTCACGTACCATCAAGCAATCATTCATACATATCACATATATCACATATGGCATACACTTATCACTTAGGATAAATGTATTAACAACACATCGAGTATGCACACAGCCCCGAAAACATAACAAGGAATGGGGCTAGAAACTCACCTGAACACGGTTACGTTCACCGTTAATCGTAATCCCTTTCTTCAGTTGTGCACGGCTGACTGTATAACAAGTATACGTATCAATTAACTATCACTTCTCATATTGCATTTCTATCTTTATATGACCCACAACGAACGGGGGTCCGGGGGCAGCGCCCCTGGCAGCGGGGTCTAGGGGCGGCAGCCCCTAGCAGGGTCCAAGGGGCAGAGCCCCTGGCTGGGGTCAAGCTGCCAGGTCAGCTTGGAAAAATTTTATTTCCATTAACTGTCTTAACACATTTTTCATTAGGTTTTTAATTTATTTCCTAATCGAACTTGACTTTAAGCGAAGTTAAACCTTAGGCGAACTTAGCTTTAAGCGAAGTTAAACCTTAGGCGAACTTAGCTTTAGGCGAAGTTATCAGTTAGGCGAACTTGGCCGTAAGCGAAGTTATCAATTAGGCGAACTTGGCCTCAGGCGAAGTTACCAGTTAGGCGAACTTGGCCGTAAGCGAAGTTATCAATTAGGCGAACTTGGCCTCAGGCGAAGTTGCCAGTTAGGCGAACTTGGCCGTAAGCGAAGTTATCAATTAGGCGAACTTGGCCGTAAGCGAAGTTATCAATTAGGCGAACTTGGCCTTAGGCGAAGTTATCGCTTTGAAGGCGAAGTTGCCCAGTTCAGCCGCTGTTTGGTTTCTATCAAGCATTTTTGGCGATTTTAACACCCTTGTTATGGTTCGACATCACCCACTACGCTCCCCAACCGTTTTCGGTCGTATAAACACTATAAAGCTTGGATCTTTAAACTTCAAAGATCAAGAATCATACCTTTTTGTGCTTGTTTGGATCTCGTTTAACTTGTTTAATCACAACTAATCGCTCACTCTCTCTCGGATCACGCTCGTTCCTCTCCCTCGGCCGCCGGCGGTGTGTGTGGTGTGGGTGTGTTTTGGAGTGTTAGAGAATAAGATGGAATGAGTGATGTTTTAGGGTTTAGGGGATATTTATATCTCTTAAGCCCATGGACCTAAGGCCCATTCTCATTTAACCCATCTCAATTAATCTAAGTCCATGATCCGCTCCTTACTCGATATTAAATAATCAATAACGCGAAATCACTAAACATAACTTTCTTTATTCAACCTTAAAATTTTAGGATGTTACAAATTATACTATAGTTGAACTTTGATTTCCTTTTATATTGTCGCATACATATGTAGTCAAAAGCTGAGGGTCTCTCTGAAAGCCACATCTCTATTCCATTGGATAGAGATACGGTGTGCCTACATCACACCCTCCCCAGATCCTTCTTATAGCTTTGCTATTAGTGGGACTCCACTGGGTATGATTGATTGAAATATGAGGCAGCGGGATAGTTTTCCCCTCCCGGGATTTTTTGCCGGAGATCATTTAAGGATCAAGGGTTTTTCCTCGTTGTATCGTTGCTTCACTTGTACTATTTACGTATTATTAAGTTTATACACTCAAGCATCATACCTCACAATCAAAGTATGGTATTATCCTTGTGTAACTCTTGTTCAAAACAACACTAAACACTCAGCTTAAATAAGTGGTTTGTTATCAGAAAAAAGAAATATGTTCTTTTTGCAAATTAAGGTTTATCTCTATAAGACTTATTTTGTATAAATGTGGAATTTATTCCCAGTTTATGAAATAAAAATCAAGGTGTTTCGAACTCTGATAAATTTTTCCTAACTACGATCCTCATAAAATTTTCTAATGCCAAACAATTTAATAAACACCGGTTTACTGTTCGCGTTTGCGTCTCCTACCGAAGTAAGGGGTCGGGGCTGTGACAGTAAGTGACCTTTTGTTTTTTTTTTTTTGGTCTTTGTGGGGGTGGGGGGGGGGGGGGGGTTGGGGTGATTTTGGCATTAAATCTCGTAACATTCTAAGACACATATTCTTAATTCTCTTTTTATTTTACTAGATTTGAGATATTGAAAAGTTGTTGCCTCCGTCCCCTGAGAATAGATATACATCCTTATAATCAACTACTGGTGGTTGTGAAAATCCTTAACTGTGCCATCAATTTTGCATTATATGGCTAATTTCATTTTTCACATTTCCCAAAAAAAAAAATTTAATATCCAACATGTTCTTAAGTTAAGGTGTGTCCGGTACTAGCCTAAAACTTTAATTGTCATTGGAGAATTCTAACGGTGTCTAATTTTTGTCTTCTCATTTTGACCAATCATTTCTATAATTTCATTAATGATTTCGTTCCCATGGCATATCTTAGTTCCTGATCCTAACATTTTCTTTAATTTAAGTGTCACGTTATGTACAAAATTTTCATTGAGGTTGATTTTGTTATGATCTAGTATATCTTACTAATCTATTAAATCAATACAATTACACCACATGTCATTTAACTAGATTGTTTACCTAGGCCTTCAACTCACCATGTTTTCATTCTCATAGTGTTTATTATGCTGCCCACGTGTCATATTCACCACACATCCAAAAAACTTATTTAAACCTTAAGATTTTTTCACCATAATCATTTATCTCTCTCTCTCTCTCTCTCTCTCTCTCTCTCTCTCTCTCTCTGTATATATATATATATATATATATCGGTTTACTAACTCCACCATCCACCATCTTCTATATTCTGGCAATGTAGATCGAGATTAATCGCTTTCCCGGTAAGGTTATATATTATACTCTAATGTCCAACAATGTTATATGATTTTCCGGCAAGGTTATATATTTTTTCAGCAACATCATATTTTCTTCCGATTATTGTAGATCTAACATTTTTATCTTTATGTTCATTGTTAACTGATTTTTTTTAAATCAGTTTAGGTTCTAAATCAAAAACGGCGATGAAGATAATATTTCTACGTTTTTCCGGTAAGTTTTTTCCGTTCTTATGTTTATACCTATAACAATGGTTGTTTTACATTTATTTGAAGTTTTATATTTTTCCTGTTTTTTTCTTTTACATGTGTTCTTCTAGGTTCTAAATAAAAAGTTTCATCCATATACATTATCATTATTCTTTTTCCGCTAAGGCCAATTTATATTTTCCGGTTATAAATTATAATTAAAATCTTCCATAATATCAATGTTATAACAAAACTTAATTATTTCAGGTTATTGTCCCGATTATGTACGGAATATTTTAATTTTACCTTATAAATAAAAATCGGAGATACCATCGTCATTATCACTATTTCGTTTTTCCGGTAAGACTATTCAAATTTTTCGGTTATAAAATTATAATTAAAATCTTCCATAATATGACTATTAATATTTGACTTTATCATTTCAGGTTATTGTTTCGATTCATATAAGCTAATTGCATGGATTGAACATTAGTTAATAAGATGTATTTTTTAATTTTTTTAATATTGATGTATATTTTTTTTAATTTTCATGTATATTCCTTATTTATAAGATTATAATATACATTAAATTACCTATATTAATATAATCATTATTCTATTGTTTTTGTCAACTTTCAATTAAGTGGAAAATATTCCGTCTAATTTAAAATCTCATTATAATTTCTAATCTTCTATTAGTTTACATTTTTAGATTTATACACATTGAAAAATCTCATTAATACAATTTATAGAGTTTGACATTCTTATTTTTTTTATATAAAACGTAATGAACAACCCTTTTTTATGTTTTTTAATTTTTTCCATTTTTATAAACTCATTCCTTAATTTGTGGTTTTGACCGAAATAATAACCTAATTATCCCATTATTACAATTTATATTTTTTGACTTTCCTTATTTGTTAAAAAACCGAATGAATAAGTTATACCTTAAATAAACTTTCGACCGATTTAAGTATTTGACAATTCATATTAAATCGTTTTTTACATTCATATTAGCTTACATTTTTAAATTTTATACACTTTTAAGAATCCAATTATTGCACTTTATAAAGTTTGACATTACTTATTTTTTTAAAAACCGAATGAACAACCCTTTTTTATGTTTTTATTTTTTTCATTTTAGAAACTTATTCCTTAATTTGTGGTTTGACCGAAATAATAACCTAATTATCCCATTATTACAATTTATATCTTTTGACTTTCTTTATTTGTTAAAAAAATTGAATAAATAAGTTATAACTTAAATAATTTTCGAGCCTTACTTGCAACAAGGTTTAAGTATCCCATTAATACAATTTGTTGTGTTTGACTATCCTTATTTGTTTAAATAACTAATAAGGATAGTTAAACTCAATAAATTGTATTAATGGTTTTAATACAATTTAATTAACATATTTAAACTCCTTTTAAATTAGGAATTTGACCAATCTTTCAACAAAATTTTATAGGTTTTAATACTCTTCATAATATTAAACTCATTTCAAAATCTTTTCATAATTTTTGAAGTTTTCAAATTAAACCGGTTTGATTTTCATTTTTGTAATTATTTCTTAATTCATTAGTCATATTAGTAAAACTAAAACAGATTTAATTTTTATTTTGGATTTTAATTTTTGTCTCTATAATAAGTTATTATTTTAATATTCAAAAAACTGATTGTCAAACTAAAAATACTTGTCATAATTGTAATGTAATCTTACTTATAATTACGTGAATATTAATTATTAATTAATACTAAAATAATAACCGCATATTTTAGAACACAATATTCAAATTGACATAATTTCTAATAATCAATACTTAATATATCATAAATTAAATAACCGTTTTATCATCATTTGTAAAATAGTATTCGGCACATATGATTTAGTGAATATTATTAAACATGAAAACTTTTCATAATTTATTAATATTATTATTTCCATGAATTAAGATATTTCAAATTATTTCTATCTTTAGTTTAAACTTAAAACTACAAAATTTAATTAACATATTTAAACTCCTTTTAAATTCGGAAATTGACCAATCTTTCAACAGAGTTTTAAAGGTTTTAATACTCTCCATAATTTTAAACTCATTTCAAAATCTTTCCATAATTTTTTGAAGTTTTTAAATTAACCGATTTGATTCTCATTTTGTAATTATTTCTAAATTAATTAGTCATATTTTTTCAGCTTTAATTATTTTCAAAGTTAACATAAAATTTTTTAATATTTCCAAAGTTATTAGAGAATTCATTTATTGTAAAACGTTTTTAATTTTTGAAAATTTAACAAAATATTAATGTCAGTGATTTAAAAGTTTGTTGCAAGATTGGTAAAAAATAAAAAACAATTTCATAATTTTTTGAAGTTGACTAATTTCAATTTTTTACATAAAGTAACTATTTTGAAAATATTTCAAAACGGTTTGTTTTGAATTAGTATCAAATTTGTTAGTTATAAAATGACTGCAAAAAAAGGCTTTTATTGATATATATTTTTGGTTTAATGAAAGATGTTTTATGTTGTCATTTTATTTTGTTGTTGTTATATGTTATTTTGTTTTAATAATAACAACAATTTAATAAAAACAACTTTATTAATGTTCAAATGTTACTCATTATTAAATATGTTATTATGGTATAATTTAATTTTAATGCTATTGTTTTATTATATTTTCAGGTGATGAAGCAAAATGAGTTTCTTTTGATAAAATGATTGAAGAAGTTGATGGTGCTTTTATATGAAAGAACATGTTTATTTCTTTTGTTGATATTTTTTAGTTGTTCGATGTACATTAACTTATTATAACTTTTAACTTTTAATATCTAGACAATGTAAATGGTTAACGTTTTTGGTCCGAAAGTTTGAAGAAGTTTTGTGTTGCATGAATTTGTTGTTTAAATTTATTATGTTTGTTTACATGTTTTTTCCACCCGTGTGTAACACGGGCTATACCCTAGTTTCTAAATATGTTATAATTGATAGGATCTTTTTATTTTCAAGTACTTGATGTTCTTTTAGTGTAGGGTAGAACGATATATAATTATAGGAGATAACCAATGTATTCATAACCGGATCGGGCATCTAAACCGATTCGACCGGCTGAATAACTTTCATATAAAAAATGATGATTAGGGTTGAAAATAGTTTTTTTCAAAAATAAATAAATTTTTTTAACTAGTAAAACCGGTTCAACCGGTCGGACCAGCTCAGACCGGCCGGTTCTCTTGGAATCGAGCGAATTGCACAGAACTGGACCGGGTAATGAACCAAATCGCGGTCGATGGTTCGGCTGGTCGGTCCGGTCCGGTCTCAACAACATTGTAGAGAACCGTATAAAATTATATGAAAAAATAGTTTAAAATTGATGCGAAATATTATTAGTTTATAATGTAAAGATATATATATTTTTTAAAAAGCTATGATTGTTACACAAGTCGTATAATTGTTACACATTTGGGATCTTCAGGTACAAGTCGTATAATTGTTACACACTTGTGATCTTTTGACCGTCACTTTCACATTACGACCTAGAAGTCAAAGGGGGTGGCCTCTTCATTACTTACTGATTTGTTCACTTTTCGTAGTACAGATTAAAGTACCCAAAGACACATTTAGCGAAAGACATGTTTTGGTTATATATCAAAATAGTTTTCGTTCACATTAGGTAATTTTGTCCTTTTTCATTGGTGTCTTACGACTTGGTGGAATGCATGCACCCATGTTTAAGTGTTTTCTAGAGAGCCCAGGACTGTTGTATGTTTACATGATTCAATTTAATTTCTAGATATTAAAACTTATATACAAGTCTTAACACATCGGTGACTTGTGTTTTTAATAAAAATAATGAAGAAGCCCGTTCCATTTATTGAGTGTAATAGGTGGCATGAAGCTGCTCCTATGGTGTTTTATCGAATTTGTTTTCACAATGGTCATTAACATGTAACAGGATGCTAATTCTCTCATTCCTTCCTTCTTATACCACCCAATGTGGGCTACAATGGGGGCGACC